>NC_079211.1:105289907-105504907 GCF_029633865.1 Lampris incognitus
TCCTAATTTTAGCAGCATATTAACAGAGAAAACGAATCACTTTTCATATTCGATATATTCTTGAAATAAATCTTTAAAATATTCCCTCATTTTTATTTATACATTTTAATATTCTCCCAAGGCACAGTTGTCATCATACAATTGAATTCGTTAAAAACAAAATAGGTTTTGTGTCACAGAATGGTTTCCCAAACCTATTTAGACTACATGTTATATTAACTAATCTCTGCTGAAGTCTCATGGATTGGCCTATTTACATTTGTGGGCATTTTAAGCCTGCCAGCCAATAGACACCTTTTCAGGCAAAATAACTTTAAATTAATCATTGGTACTCTATGCTCCAACAAAGAAACACCATAGAGCAAATTTGGATAATTGAAAAAAAAATCTCGTTATCATGCTAAGCTAAGTAAGCTAACTGTTCTATTCTATTAACATTAGCATTCACATTACCTAGCTAACTTTGGGCTATATTCGTATAAAAAAAAGCACCTGCTAACTAACTTTTGGGCTTGCTGTCAGTATCCTTTACATTCATCTTCAGTTTCTGCTGGACACTTACACACTGACCCTGTTTACACTTGGTTTTAAAATGGGTTTTGGTGGACAACGAGACACATCGCCATTTACACGTGTCTATTGTGCGTCTCCAAATGCATCCTGCTGACCACTTGTGATCAGATTTCGTTACTCCGAAGAAGAAGAAGAAGAAGAAGAGGAGGAAGAAGAAGATTTCCTGTTACAGCCTTGTCGGGGATGCATCAGGACACATTAGTGTTTACACTACAAAAGATATGTGGTCAAATGCATCCCAGACCACCTCGGCAAGTGGTTTGAGTAACCGGGTCACAAAACGGTTTGGTGGTCGTTTACACTTGTATTTAGCGCTGTCCACTTGTGATCTGATCGCAGAAAAACACATTTTAAAACCAAGTGTAAACGAGGTCATTGTCATGGTTTCGTTTTTCTTCCCCCTCTTTTTCTTCTCTTTTTTCACTACCAGACACAGAACTCATGCATTTTGATTTCGCACGTGTAGGGAGGCTTCAAAACAAACTTGCGCGAGTCCGGGACCCCAAGGGGGGTTTGAGGGTTGAAGTTGTTGCAATTTTGAGCCGTTGCTGTCATTGCTGTGGAGTCAAGTATGTCAGCCCGTGGGGTCCCCCTAGATTCTTGGGTTCCTTCCTTTGCCTGTCTATACGTTATGCCTCTGCGTGCACTTTTTCAGTGTTTAATGTGTGCGTACATGCATGCATATGTGCGTACATCCTACCAAATACTCTTTGACCCACAAGGCTCCCATCCCCTCGGGGATCCCCAGGCCCCCAGATCCTAAGTGATCTTCTTTTGGCTTTGTTGTGGAGCATCTAAGCTTGGCATGTGTGGCAGGCCACCCGTCTGGTTTGTCTTTTGTGGCTTTGGATGAACCTTTGCGGATGAGAGAGTGAGAGCGAGAGAAAGAGAGAGAGAGAGAGAGAGAGAGAACAGGCTTCTCACTGAAAAGAATGTGTGATGTGTTAGTGGGAAGCTTGCCAGGATCCTGCTCTGAGTTTTAATTTTTCCCTTGCATTTGGCCGCAGGCGCACAGACAGTGAAAGAGAGAGCATGGCAGGAAGAGAGTGCATGAGAGGAGAGGGGAGTTCATGCAAAGTGGAGGGAGGAGAGAACAAGTGATGGTTGATGGTGAGAAATGGTGGACTAACTAATTTATACTGTTCTGTTGAGGTCGTTATTGTTATTAAGAAAACACTGGTTTGCAGGTGGGCTGATATAAAACACATAAATACCATAGAGACAAAGTGCTCAACACAGTATAAACGACTAGGAAGGCAAAAAAATTACATTTAATCTTACCATTATATGCAATTATAGTGATCGTATGCGGCCCCTGTGATTGATAAAGTATCTCCCCTCCAATGCCTGCTGGAAAAGGCTCTAGTATGAATTGCCTTAAGAGGCATAGAAAATCAATAAACAAATTAACATGTTTGCATCCATCATTTTATCTGCTGTAATTGCAATAGATTTTTTTTTAACTCGAGTTTAGTCTGAAGCACTGTTATCCTCTCGAACCACTCTCTCAATGTTCAAACCAAATGGGAGCCATGTCGCTTGTACTCAACACTGAGCGGGACTGTGTCGGAAGACACTGGTAGAATAACCAGCAAATGTTTCATTGCTACGCCAGAGATGTAACTCATGACAAATGTTTGGCAGTGGCCTGGCCTTAGTTGGCGCCTCAACTTCTAATGGAGCGCTGTCTCCATCCTGTCCTCACCGACCCCCACCCACCCACCACCCTTTGCATTAGAGTGGCGCTTTGCGTTAAGTTGACGCAACTTGATGCTCGAGCACGGTGGCTCAACGTCCGGCTAAATATTGCCGAGATTGGCCAGAGTTTACTGGTATTGTAAGTGCTCCCGTTTACTCACGTCCACAGCGCTCATTACTGTCACAGTCCTTTAATATTACATGAGCGACCCTTTTGGAAATCAGAGGATGGCCGGAGCCGGGGAGCCGGGGTGACTGCCGGGAGGGATCTGATGGAGGATATTCAACCTTCATTCTCCATCCAAACCTCTTATGTTCGATTCGGGAAAACGGACGCCTCGGCCTGTGCCCATGTCATCCTCTGCAGTCGGTAATCGCATTAAAAGTTCACACAGGAGCGGAGGAGGAGGAGGGGGGCTGTGCTGTGATGTGGCCATCCTCGAAAGGATCTCGTGTGAGGGGAAGATGGGGGGGTGAGGCAGGGTAGGGGGTTGAGGGACTGCTGCTGTGGTGTGTGTTACGGGGACATGGCCCCGGGGTTAAAGGGAACTTGTTTGCTGATAATCCTACGGATGTTAACGCAGCGATGTGAAGACAGTTTAAAGAATTCTGTCCTGGATGTCTGCTAGGAAATAGGACTGCCTGCTGAAGTGAACATTACTTTAACTGAGTTGAACTCCCTGAGCCAGAGCTGTGACAGGAGAAGTAAAACTTAGTTTGAACGGTTGTTTGTTTGTTGTGTTCACATTACTACTTTGAGTGCAGGAACACTGAAGTACTGATATGAGAGGAAGTTAAAGTGAACATTTGAATCCCAGCACCAGTTATGCTTGACACAGTTAAGGTCATGGAGAAGTCTCATCTTTTACCTGGTGTTTGCTAAACTTGTGCCATGTCTCATTATTCCTAAGAGGAATTATTTTCAAAAAAAATGTCCAAGTTCTGCTCTTCTTAAGGTACAAGACATCATCAGGGAACCAGAGACATCAGTTACCAGACAATGTAATGTATGTAGCATGGTGAGACTATGAAGAAAAGAAAGAAAGCCACTTTATTTTGTCATTGTACAGGTTACAATGAATGTATTCTCTGCATTTCACCCATCCTATTGTATAGGAGCAGTGGGCAGCTGCAGCGCCTGGGGACCAACTCCTGTTCTTCTTTCCATTGCCTTGCTCAGGGGCACAGGCAGGAGTATTAACCCTAACATGCATGTCTTTTTGATGGTGGGAGGAAACCAGAGCACCTGGAGGAAACCCACGCAGACAAAGGAAGAAAATGCAGACTCCCCCCAGAAAGGACCTGGGATGGCCTGGGGTTCGAACCCAGGACCTTCTTGCTGTGGGGCAACAGTGCTAACCACTGGGCCACCGTGCCAGCATGTATACCAACATTTCCATGTGCAGCAGTACAGCCATGTGTATTGGGTTTTTCTCTCCTGCGCAACATTACACCATCTGATTTGACACATTAGTCCATCAACAGAGAAGCTGCATGTGCTTGACCCTTCTTGTACATGATAGAGTATTACTACTGTATACCTTGCAAGACAGAACTGTACACGGTATTACGGAAGGACAGATGCAATGGCTCTTGCAATTTTCCACATCATATTACCTCAGATGAAACAAACAAAAAGTTCCTCGCAGAAAAAAATTTGCTTTTTCAGCAAGCGAGACACATTCAGGGTGATTTCTGTCATAATAACTCTTCTGTGTTGACAGGCTGCGCTGAGACCGAGTCGGTCTGATTTCTGTTTTGCTAATCTTCTAGGTAACAAGGGCTGAACTTGGATCAATCTCCATTTTCTCTCCATACAGGAACAAAGTCCGCTAAACATCATGTTCTCTAAACAACCGAATTCACTTAATCCTGATGGGCGCAATGACTCAAAAATGTTCTGATACCTTACAAATCCATAACATGTGTTCCCCCTCACACGGCCTGGGCCAGGACAGCTCTGCAGAACTCATCGATTTCTCCTCTGAGAACAGCAGAAGAGCATAAAGTCATTTGTTAATGTGCCAACAGCCCACAGTACAGTTATTTAGGATCAGATGACTGATGACTATCCCAACCCTGAGTGTCAATTTGTCAGAGCAGGATTCAACAGTTTTTTGAGTTTTTTTCCTCACAGACCCGGACTGGCTAGCTTCTCTTGTCATTTTTCTGGTTTCAACTGGAGCGAGCCAGAATGGTATCAATTATATATATTTTTTGCCAAAAAAAGCAAAAACAGAAAAAAAAGGAAACAAAACAAAACATGCATCATTGCTGAGTGTTTGATCACCCTTGGACCGGCGCCTGTCCGTTGTGTAACGGATGTATCCTGAATCTCACTAAACGTGTCTTGAATGAGCAATAAGTTTTTGCAACGTGCAAACTAGTCTGCCTGTTGATGCAAACCAGGTGTGTGATGAAGGGCAACCGTGCGTCATGTGACCATTTACACGCTAGCGGAAACGTTAATGCTGCGTCCAAGACAACTCGGACCAAGTGGAAAACCACATCCGGTTTGTGGAAGAACAAAAACAAACCGAATGTTTGTCGAACTTGGGAGTTTCAGGTCAGAAACTCGGGTGTGATGTCAGAGCTTCGATTCATCTAATTAATCTGACCGGAGCACAGGGCGCAGCAAGAAAAGCTGGGGGGGAAAAGCTGATATATTATCCTACATCTAGAAAGTTATTGCATCATAAGAAAATAATTAGCATTCATTTATTTCAGTATCTTCAGTTTTTATGAGCATCTATTTTTTTTGTGTTTTTTTCCCCCCCAGAGTAAACAGTGTGAACACGTGGCCGCGAGTCGAAAATGTCCAACTTGAAATCTCCATGATCCCTTTGTCTTCCAACGCAGCATAACACAATACACAATATATATGAATTTAATGTTCTTCTCTTAATCTATACAGTTTACTGTTAAATATAAGTATTTGTCATATTACACAAAACCAAAAGGTAATTTGCATGCAGATTTACACATTTGTTTTAGGATAACTTATCCATATATCTGCTTGTTGTGCATCAGTCTGTTGCTGCTTATTAGCACTGTAGCTTATCATTAGTTAATTATTAATATCTTAATCGAGAACTCCCAAATTTTTGTTTAAGGTCACTGTGTGCAGAAATAATTTTTTTTGGACAATGCTTATTAGTGTGAGGAAATCGATTTAACACATGTATTAAATCAAGGAGACATCAGCTCGATAGGTGTCCTTCCTCATGCCTGTTATGTTTGTTGGAATTTATCTTTAAGCTTAAAGATGCCGCACAACCCCAACGTCCCCTTGATATGAAGCACTTGTCCAACTTCCACTCCAAGGACGTTTAACTCGCAAAGTTAAAAGCCCTCCATCCATTCATTTTTCCTGTCCCTCTCCCCCCGCTATTACCTCAGCCACGGTAGTTCGCCTGCTGGCCCTCAAGCCGCCGTTGCTAATCTTGGGCGACAACGTGGCAACTCCCCGTGCCGTCCCCAGTCCCTGCTCTGAAAAAAAAAAAAACTCAGAGCAGGAAAGAGGCGGCGCAGGAAGTTGATGGGGACTTGGCGGTTGGCTGGCGACGACGGTGCAGCCTGGTACCGAAAATGGCAGCTGTCAAGAGATGTGATGCTGAAGGGAGCAGGCGAGACCCTCCTTCTTTCCACCGCCCTCCTCTCCTCCTCCTTGTGTCTGAGGACTTTGTCGCATGCGTTACATATTCCCGCCCGTCAGAGTAAATGCGGGGTGGCAAGCTTGTCAGGTTGAGTGAGGAGGTATGTCCGTACGTGAACTCGAGTGTGACTGGTTAGGTAAATCCATCAGAGGATCAAGAGGGGGGATCTCTTCATCGATTCGGGGGCTCGTCGAGGCCCTTGGTTGGAGACGATGGTATGTGACATCACATGTAACATCAGAGCGCCTACAACGTTTTCCAGGGTGGCACAAATTCATGCGCACAAACAGGTCTGCGGTGCCGATCAGGAGGGAGCACAGCTACTCCTATAGTTAATGCTGCTTTGGCAGAAGCAGAGTTATGGAAACCAGCAGTCCGCAGGGCTGCAGACTCATTTGTGGAAGGAACCAAATGCAGAAGGAGAATAAGTGAAGTAGGTAGTTTCACAAATTAGAATCACATCACTGCAAAATAAACACCCCCAAAACAACCAAATACTCCTCATTCAGCTGTCATAAATGTTGGACATCAGTTATCTCACGTCTCTATATTCTGAATGACGGCAGGGCCCATTTTACTTGAGTGAGCGTTATGCTGGGTCCGTGAGAGCGAGGCTCCTTCACGAGGCCCAGCGTGGGCTGGATTACAGCTAGCATTTCAACAGGATCCTGGAGTTGGCAGTCTTGAGTGACAGAGTACTGTAGGCCCGTATGATATTTAGATATGGTACATATAGGCGTCCGGGTGGCATGGCGATATATTCCGTTCCCTACCAACACGGGGATCGCCAGTTCGAATCCCCGCGTTACCTCTTGCTTGATCAAATTGCTTGATTTCAGCACTGACAGCAGAACTAGGCCACAGCTCTTACCTCCCTCAAATACTGATTGTCCCCAAATCCTTAAAGTCCCCCTCCAGTCATGTTTTAAGATATATATAATACTCTGCTTGATGCGATGAATTGTCTGATGTGTTTTTTTCTGTAAATTAAGTTCAATTATCTGTTAAAATCCTGAAAATCACATCACTCCTCCCTCATTAAAAAAACCCCAAAAACAACCCAGAATCTATTAATATGCAAATTATCCCTACCCTCGGGGCATCCGGGTAGCGTAGCGGTCTATTCTGTTGCCTACCAACACAGGGCTCGCCGGTTTGAATCCCCGTGTTACCTCTGGCTTGGTCGGGCGTCCCTGCGGACACAATTGGCCGTGTCTGTGGGTGGGAAGTCAGATGTGTGTGTGTCCAGGCTGCTGCACTAGCGCCTCCTCTGGTCGGTCGGGGCGCGTGTTCGGGGGGAGGGGGAACTGGGGGGAATAGTGTGATCCTCCCACGTGCTACGTCCCCTTGGTGAAGCTCCTCACTGTCAGGTGAAGAGAAGCGGCTGGCGACTCCACATGTATCGGTGGAGACCTGGTGGTCTGCAGCCCTCCCTGGATCGGCAGAGGGGGTGGAGCAGTGACCGGGATGGCTCAGAAGAGTCGGATAGTTGGCCAAGTACAATTTGGGAGAAAAGGGGGGGGGGCATCTAGTACATATAGGTAGTAGCACAAAGAAGAAGGCCTCATCAGTTACAAGTGAGTGTGTTTTTGTGTATATGGTTGTGTGTGTGTGTGTGGGGGGGGGTGTCATGTTAAGATTGAGCTTACTTAGCACAGAAATGTGACTATATTATCCTTTTACTGGAAATAGTATATTTCACATCTTAAAAGTTCATGATCAGATACGAACACCCAAATATTAACTGATTATAAATGACTCCAAAAAGGTAAAAATAAATAAATGCTGCACTGCTCTCAAACAAGCAGAATCAGTGTGGAAATGCCCAGTACAGTTATTTATACACATCTGCTCTAAATCGCTACAACACCACCAAACCCTGCAACTGGTTTCATAGAAGTCCTGCCGTATCGAAATCACCCAGATTAAATCCTGCAGGTGTGTGGACTGTTTGGAGTCCCCGATTGAGACGTTTCAGCCCTTAATCTGGTATGATGTGTCAGAAGGGATTCTCGGTGAGCACAACTGGAGGATAATCTTGGATTTCCAGATTAATCGCATTGCAAGCATCCGAGATTAAGGAAGGCAGAGGTCAGAGCCCGAAAGTCTTGACAACATAAGGAACGGAGTAATCCTGTGACCTTTCACCTTAGACTGATCACCTATGACGACGGAGTGATGGAAGGCGAGGGAGAGGACGTGAAAGAAAGCTACCTTTTCTTCCGTGTACTACCAACACCGCTGATGTGCAAGGTGGTGGACATGTTCTCTGATGGCCGGCGAAGTGCCATCAGAGGATCAAGGACGTACTCAACACAATGTTCTTAGATAAAGAACATTGATATAAATGTTGAACGGCACTATTCATATCCCCGTGTGTTGTTAGGAATGAAAATATGTGGGTCAGGTCACAGGAACAACCTGTCCCCCGTGTTGCCATGTACAGTAAGGCCGAAAGCAAGCCCGTGCCCCTGCAAGACTACCGTGTGACACTAAGTTTACTTCGAGCGCTTGGAAAAAGTGCAAAGACTTCCATGACAGGCTGGAAAATACATCGTCAAGATGAACCGCAAATGTTCTCCCGTCACTCTTCGTTGCCCCAGTCACCCCCGCCTCGGGCATTTTGAACCGGTGCTGGTGGAAAACAGGGAGAGGGGGGGTTGGAACAGAGGTGACTAAGGCCAATGGATTATTTGCCGCCGAGTTAAGCAACAGCAGCAAGGCTCGTGGACCTCCCTTCTCTCAGAGTGTTTTACCCGCGGGGGACGGGGGTGGGGGGCCGAGAGCCGCGTTACAATCGTTAAGCTGCAAAAGAATAGCCCTCGCCAATCAGCCCCTGTCAGCGTTAAGGAGCTCCAAGGGCCTGACATGTGAGACAGCAGCTATTTGGAAAAAGGGGGCGTCCTGTTGGTTCTCACATCAGAGCAGAGACTGACGGAGGTTGAGCTCCTGTTGTTTGTTCTGTCTGTCTGTCTTTGTCTCTCCCTCCCTTTCTGTCTCTCTTTTTCTCTCTATCACACTCTATCGCTCTTTCTTTCTCTCGCCCTCTCTCTATCTCACTCTCTCTAGCTCTGTCATTCTCTCGCTCTCTGTCTCGCTCTCTCTCTGATTCTCATTTTGTCGCTCAGTCATACACACATGCGCACACCCTCACACCCGTATACATACAGAGACGCAGGAGTACATAGAGAAAGACACACACACACACAGTCCTCTGGCTTCTCCTCTCATGTCACTTGGAGCAGTACTGGTGAGCCAGTCTAGATGTGCTCGGGTTCAGCAGTGTGTGACATGGTGCAGGACGGCGTGCTGGAGGCAGTGTGAGGACTGCATTTTTCAACACGTTACACTTTTGTCCTTCCTCTGCGTGGTCCTATAGGGTCCTGTCCTAAAGTAAAACCGCTCCTTCCGAGCTCGCTCCTCAACGCCCCATCATGCTCTATCAATCCTGGGCCTGAGGAGTATTTTTTTCTGATCCGCGGTATTGTCAGGATGCTGTGACTCTGACCCTTGACCTCTTCTCCATGGGCTGCTTGTTATGCGAGTGATTGAATTTGAGTTTACTCCACTGTTTCAGTCTGCACAAATCTATTCTGGATAAACATTTCAGATGAACATGTAAAATATAACTTACTGGGGGGCTTCCTGGTAGCTCACCTGGTAGAGGGTGTACCACATATCAGTACTGAGTCCTTTTCACAGAGGCCTGGGTTCAAGTCCATCCCAGGCCCTTTGCTGCATGCCATCTCCAGTTTGTCTCTACTATCACTATCAAATGAAGTGGGAATACCAAAAAAAAGGTCATCTTTAAAAAATAAATTAACTTACTATTTGGCAGGAGTATTATGATTATTCCTTCTTTTTTTTCTTCAAAATTGCTATACGTCTACCATCCAAGTGAAACCATTTTTTAATTTTTAATTTTCTCCAAAATGGCCGGATTTTTATTTTTAATTTCACAGCCACCATGAGAGAGGTATTTTAATGGTCAGAGAGAGCATGTTTTTCCTGGATGTTCACAGGTTTGAGTTCTGCAGTGGTTTACGTGTTTTCCTAATTGCAACCTCTTACGTATCATCGCTGCTAATGGGGGAATGGAGGAACGATCTTCTCTTGGTCCTTTGCAATATGGGGTCCTTTAGACAGCCAACATGACAATCTACTAAATTAGACGTATCATTGTTGGGGGTCCGGCATCACATCTTGTCAGCCCCCCCACAGAATTCCTGGCAGCATCCTTGGTCATCAAATGTTGTCATGTGATCAAATCATGTTTCTGTGCCCTTTCCACAGAACCCACGTTAAGATATTTTGGAAGAGTGTCAACTAAATGTCCTCCCAAAATGTGTGGTTAGCATAAATTACAAAATGATATTATTTGAGCCCCTTCACATCACAATACGCTACGTGTTTTAGCATGGCCCATGTAGAGCATGGTAGAACTAGCCCTGACATGTTAGCTGGCCTGATGTTCAGGAGGACCCTGACAGCCCCTCTGCTCTCCCCGCAGGACACGTTCCATCAGAAGGGGGGAAAAAAAAGATGGAGTGAGCACAGCACCGCTGACACTCATCTCCACGGCTTTGGACAGGAAGGTGAGCAAACAATCACCGGGAACAGGTGCCGTTTGATGGACAAAGCTGCCAGGGCCGGGGGTCTGTGTGTCGGCCGAGGAAACAGAATGTCGAAAACCGAGAGAGAGAGAGAGAGAGAGAGAGAGAGAGAGAGAGAGAAGAATCAGTTTGAGGAGTACTCGGTGATATCCTTCACAGATTAGTTTGCATAGTGAGAGATGCACCTCCTGCTTCATCTGACCCATCATCCAGCCTGTTCAAAAGATGGCTGCGGTGCTGTGAATCTTTTTCAAATCATTTCTTTGATATTCTGTTGTTAATTTGACAATAGGGGAAAAGGTGTTGTATCAGTGGGGGTAAGGACGTCTTTCTTGTGGACACTTTAAGAATGATGGTGATATATGAACCACCATCTGGGGGCAGAACTCAGTAACCACCAGAACTTCCAGCCACACACAGCTTTCTGGAGTCCGTCTTAATGGATTTGTCCTGTTTCAACACCACAGGCACCGATGTGTTGGTAAATGATTACTTTGTAACATGAAAATCTAGTGTTTCTCAAGTTACCAGTTACCACACGGTTCACTGTAACTTCCAGAGAGTTCCCAAAGCACTCCTCCTACAGGGAAGGAGCTGGGCTGCAACAGCAGCTCATCAACATCCAGTAGGATGTAGCATCATGACAACGTGACGGTGACCTCAGCAGACTCAGCAAATCAAAACCAGCAGCAAAGGATTCGATCACAGGAATAAGGAGGGTCTTCTTTTTTTAAGGTTTTTTTTTAACGTGAGATATTGCCTGATGTGTTTGGCTTGGCTTGACAGCGAATTCCACAGATTTTTGCAGGGACGAGCCATTGTTAAACTTGGAACGATGTTGTGGAAATCCTCTGGGTCATAGCATCATCAACATCTGCTTCATGGGGAGGAGAAAATTAGACCAAGTTAAGAATGTACCCATTTTAAAACTCTGTGCAACCTCAGTCGGCATTTTATGATTCATATTTATGTATTTGTTTCCAAATATATGAGAAAGAGAGCGATATAACGTGTCAGAGGGTGTCACTTCAAAAGGAGATGTCCACTAAGAAACCCTTCTCAATGGACAGAATTTGTCTCATTTTTGAAATATTAACTAATAAAACAGCAACAAAACAGAAACCGGCAATCGAGTAGCCTAACATTTTATTTAATCAAAATGGCTTTAGCGTGTTTTGATATGAAACGCCTCAGTTTTTCTTTTCATTCATTTAATCCAGTTTCCATCCAAAGGTATAATTAAACCCACCCATAGCGAGAAATGAAGAAGCGTCACGTTGCCACGGCCTCTCACCTCATCTCCAACAGCGAACGCTGATGGCTGAACTTTGCTTGACCGCTGGATTTCCTGATCTTAATCAGGTCGGCCTGACTTTCGCCCAAGATAAAGACATGCCATCTCACGCTTCTTCTTCTCTGCCATGCCACTGTGGGTCGTCGCGTCTAAAGAGGGAAGTCAGAAAAGTATTGAGAAAATGAATTCATCACCTGTTTTTCCCTCCACCCCCACCCCCCCCACTCCCTACCCCTCCATTGCTCCATTTGAGAGCGGATTAATCCCGACTTCCCTTTAATCCAATTAAACATGGAGGCAGAGGTGCTGTCAGTGCCAAACATGTTTCCGCGGGAGCGAACTGAAAAAAAGCCTCAAGACAGATTAAGGCGAGGAAGATCCTTAATTTGTTAATCACTGAACTCTGCTGTCACTGATAGGGGGAACGAACACATCTTCATACAACCGGCCCGCTGATACGAGGAGCGAGTCATGCGTGAAACACAAAGGAGGAATCAAGAGCAATTACACGGAGACGGCGAGAGGATCCAACATGGATTCATTTCATTATCTGTGCAAGGCCTCGCTGTCTGCCGCGGGAACGTCTGCCGCGGTGGACGATGTGGCCAGATGAGGTGGAGGTATGCATGCTCAGGGAGGCCCCAATGGTTTTTCGAGACAGGTTACCAGGGGACTCACATCCAAGATGAAAGAATGACATTCAGGTTTTTCTTCCATTTAAAACAAAACTTGTCTTACAAGACTTGCAAGACTACGAGACAAGACTTAAACAAAAAGTCAACTTTTCATATCTGTTTGCAGAAGTTTCAGCACCTCCTCAGGCGTTTTTTTTTCTCTTTTTTGTGTGGATTTATCCCCTTTTTCTCCCCTATTGTATTGCTGCTCCACCCCCTCTGCCGATCCGGGGAGGGCTGCAGACTACCACGCCTCCTCCGATATATGTGGAGTCCCCAGCCACTTCTTTTCACTTGACAGTGAGGAGTTTCACAAGGAGGACGTAGCACGTGGGAAGATCATGCTATTCCCCCCAGTCCCCCCCCCCCCAAACAGGCGCCCCGACTGACCAGTGGAGGTGCTAGTTCAGCGACCAGGACACATACCCACATCTGGCTTCCCATCCGCGGACACGGCCAATTGTGTCTGTAGGGACACCCGGCCAAGCCAGAGGTAACACGGGGATTTGAACCGGCGATCCCTGTGTTGGTAGGCAAGGGGATAGACAACTACGCTACCCAGACGCCCCCCTCTCCCCAGGCATTTATAACAACATTACAACTTTTTGCTACCTGTCACTCGGAAAAAAGAAGAAAGCCACTTTATCTTGACATTGTAGGTTACAATGAATGTGTCCTCTGCATTTAACCCATCCTATTGTATAGGAGCAGTGGGCAGCTGCAGCACCTGGGGACCAACTCCAGTTCCTCTTTCCATTGCCTTGGTCAGGGACACAGACAGGACTATTAACCCTAACATGCATGTCTTTTTGATGGTGGGAGGAAACCAGAGCACCCGCAGGAAACCCATGCAGACACAACGTACAAACTCCACACAGAAAGGACCTGGTACGGCCTGGGGTTCGAACCCAGGACCTTTTTGCTGTGAGGCCATGGTGCCAACCACTGGGCCACCATGCCGAATAGTTCTCTCTCTTCCAACATGGCCGTGTAGAGTAACCACTCAAAAAACATATGATGAAAGGTCTTTTAACAGCACTCAGCAGCGGTCCGGCCCTTCACTTGATCTGTGGTGGTGTTCAAAGGGGGAACGGGAGACATCAGAAATGTCACCAGATAGCGCCTCCTCAGATCGCATTGGACTGACTGACAAATGACAGGAATAACAGTTGCCGTGCAAAACACAGGTCGTCATATACAGGGAACATGCACTATGCACAGTCCTAAATCCCAGCGCGTGCGCGCACACACACACACAGAGGGAGAAAGAAAAGTGATGCACACTCTCGGGGGAGGACTTTCTAACTTATGGTCCCAAGCCATGATTGATAGATGCTGTTTACCTCTGGACAAGACACTCAATTTCAACTTAAGATGCCAGTGGTGACAAACAATGCTTTCTCAAAAGAGGAAAAACAAGCTAAAATAACAGTTATCGGGGTAATTATGAGTTATAGAAGCCATTAGGGCCTGATAAATCATTGTTATTGTGACTAATATTTCTGCAGTTGGTTTTCTTGAGGCTCCTTGAGTTCCCAACACATTTCCAATTATCGATAATGAGGTTTCTCTCCTCATGAAGCAACGGCATCAACAACATTTTGAACCTCTGAACTGCGGCGTCCTTCACGGGAGAACTGGGAGGGGACAGACTATTATCTGGCTTTGGGACTGGCGAGAACACAGGTGCCACCTCTAAGAGCTCATTTATGCTCAACGTTAAATACGTATACGGACGGAGCCTTCTGTCCGTACTCTGCGTTCATTTCGACCGTATTTCTGCACGTTTTCTGGGAGCTTGCGGATCTGTACAAACGGAGCAGTACCACCGGAAATACCACCGGAAATCGCGGGAGCAGTGTTGCGCAGTGTAGTTAATCGCTCACGCGCGACCGGCCAGCAACACACAACAAAGAAGGCGAAGAAATGGCGGAACTTTTTGAGGAAAGGCTGTGCGAAAGTATTGGAAATGACGTTCGTCGTCAATTTCTCTCCTAGGTTAAATCAGGGGGACGAATTCTCCGTCCACATGCCGCGAAGTATTTAATGGCCGCACGGACCACCGCCGTCTACTACGCTGCCTCTTTTTTCATAGATACGTGATCATGATCTCCTCCACCGTCGCCATGTTTGCGGTCTTCTTTCGTATGAATTCCGGCAGCCCAGACACCTTACCTCTGAACTCGGAAGTGAGCTCTGAACTGCCCTCTAGTGGATGTATTGCTTAACCATGCCAACGTAAAACACGGATGCGAAGTATGTGGGCAGTGACGTTTAGAACATTTGAAACGGACGTATCTATTTAAGTATCTATTTTTTGTTTGTTTAAGGTTGTGAGAGTTCATGCTATGGGGAGCGTGGCCAATATTTCAGTGCTTCCAGTTTAGTTGCTGATTGCCCATTTCCTTTTCCTATGAAGCCTTCCTCCCGTGCGCCCGCCGTTGTTTACAGTCAGATTAGCAGCTCGAGAATAGAGTTGGATTTGAGAGACGACGTCTACGACCGGATTGTTTCACAAGTAGTCGGCATGAATTGAACTTTTCTCCACACAGTACACGAACATCAACACTTTTAGTAGGTGTTTTAGGGCCCGATGACATTTCGGCCTATGTGTTACGCCTCTTTCGCACCACACACGGACTGTTTGCGTGCGTGCAACCAAAGCACGTTCCTGTAGAACTCACCGCCGACCCAAACCTGATTGGCCAATACTACTCGGACTACAACGGAAACGGAAACCAGAACACTTCCGATGCCAAAATCTCGTCCCTTGCCTAGAGTATATATATATATATATATATATATATATATATATATATATATATATATATATATATATATATATATATATATGCACACTACACAAACGTGCTTTGCTTTTGTTCAACATTATCAACATTATTATTGTTAAAACTAAATCAAATCAATTTTATTTGTATAGCCCAATATCACCAGAGGTGGAAAAACCCGGTCCAGAAAGTAAAAATCCTAACTATGTCTTCACTCCACCCATGTACTAAACCGTCAGGTTGCACTGACTAGTTTCTCAAATCAGCTGGTTTAATACGTGGATGGAGTAAAGACCCGGTTAGGGTTTTTACTTTCTGGACTGGGTTTTCCCACCTCTGAATATCACAAATTACAAATTTGCCTCAGTGGGCTTAACAGCAACACAACATGCTGTCCTTAGACCCTCTCATCGGATAGGGAACAACTCCCTAAAAAAAAACCTTTAACAGGGAGAAAAAATAGGAAGAAACCCCAGGGAGAGCAACAGAGGAGTTATCTCTCTCCCAAGACAGACAGCGTGCAATGGATGTTGTGTTCATGCAATTTACATAATACAAAATTGAAAGAGGATAACAGAATTATAATGGACATAAAATTTATGAAGAACATGATGCACAGGATGCCAAGCAGTGTCCAGATGCCAACGGAACAGTCCAGGACCCAAGCCACGCGACCAGCATCATCAGTTAAAATTAAAAAAAAATTAAAAAAACGTATGTGAGGAGAGGAAGGGCAGGCAGCATCCAAATGGTGACCACCATCACCACGGAGACCTGGGAGGAGGACCGACTGCACGTGCACGCAAGAGAGACTTACATAACACCATTCAAACACAGAAAAAGAGAAAGGAGAAGACATCATTCAGAGAAAGAGAAAAGACATGTTAGAGAAGAGAAGTTTGCAATAGTCAGTCATAATCAATTAAGTCATCAACTAGTCATAATCTATACTCTGTAATCTATACTCGATAATCTCGTCGGCAGAACAGTGGTTGGTAAATTCATTGCGACAAAAAAGCCAACCCGCCATCCAGTACAGGTTGTGAAGCACTCAACTTAAAGGCAACTAATTGCAAGCTAAAGCAAAAAGATGAGTTTTAAGTTTGGATTTAAAGGACTCAACAGACTCCGATTGTCTGATGGCAGCAGGCAGGTTATTCCACAACAATGGAGCCCGATAGGAAAAGGCCCTGTCACCAGCTGACTTCTTTTTAACTTTGGGTACACACAGGAGCCCTGTATTTTGAGAACGAAGAGCTCAAGATGGCATGTAAGGTTTAAGTAGATCAGACAGGTAAGATGGGGGCAAGCCCATTTAGGATTTTATAAGTCAGCAGAAGCACCTTGTATTCTGATCTAACAGGGATAGGAAGTCAATGAAGGGAGGCAAGAATTGGTGTAATATGGTCAAATTTCCTCGTTTTAGTTAGGATTCTAGCAAGAGCATTCTGAACCATCTGAAGACTTTTAGTACTAGAATGTGGCAGACCTGAGAACAGAACATTACAGTAATCAAGTCTGGATGAAACAAATGCATGTATTAGAGTATCTGCGTCAGCCATGGAGAGAAAAGACCAAATTTTAGCTATGTTACGTAAGTGAAAAAAGGCAGTCTTGGTGATTTCTTTAATGTGCTTATCAAAGGAAAGGCTGTGATCAAACGTAGCACAAAGATTTTTGGCTGCCACACTTTGTGAAACCACAGAGTTGCCGATTGTTATCGTTACTTGATCAAATTGGTGTCTGTGTCTAGCAGGGCCAATGACCAGCATCTCAGTTTTATCTGAATTTAAAAGCAGAAAGTTAAGTGACATCCAGTTTTTCACAGTAGCCAAGCAGGCCTCTAAGTTAGTGATTTGAGTATGATCATCAGCCCTTATAGGCACATACAGCTGAGTATCATCAGCATAGCAATGGAAATTTATTCCATAACTGTGTATAATTTGGCCAAGAGGTGTAATGTAAAGAGAGAAAAGTAGAGGGCCAAGAACTGAGCCCTGAGGCACACCATATTTAACGTCAGAAAATGTTGATATATTATTATAGCAGACACAATGTGTTCCTCCAGATAAGTAGGACTTAAACCAAGAGAGAGCTAAGCCAGAGACACCAAAGTTACAATTTAATCTATCTAAAAGTATACAGTGATCAGTGGTGTCAAAGGCTGCACTGAGGTCCAGTAGTAGAAGCACAGAAGTGGAATCAGAGTCGATAGCCAGTAAGAGATCATTTGCCACTCTGGTCAGAGCAGTTTCAGTGGAGTGGAAGGGCCTGAAAGCTGACTGAAAAGCTTAATATAGATGGTTTTCTTTTGTATGGGTTGAAAGTTGTTGATAAACAACTCTCTCTAGTACTTTAGAGAAGAATGGAAGATTAGAGACTGGTTGATAGTTATTAAGAGACCCTGGATCAAGGTGCGGTTTTTTAAGTAGAGGTTTAACCACAGCTGTCTTAAGACTGCTTGGAACAATGCCAGTAGTAAGAGATAAATTAACGATGTCTAGCATTGTAGGTCCAAGAAAAGGCCAGAGGTCTTTAAAAAGTTTTGCTGGTAAGGGATCAATTAGGCAAGCAGTTGGTTTAGAAGCTGACACGAACTTAGTCAAAGTATCGAGAGAGATAGTCTCAAAAGCTGTAAAACTGGAACTGTCAGTGACTTATTGTGTAGATATGAATTTAGTAAGACAGGATCTGCAGGAGTAGATGGAGTTGAAATAATTTTGTCTAAGATCTCATCAACCTTATTGTAGAAAAAATCTAGAAATTCATGGGCTGTGAATGGTGAGTAGCTAATAGACAGCTGCTTTTTAGTAAGTTTAGATACAGTGTCAAAGAGAAATCTGGGGTTATGTTTATTAATATTAAGTGAGAGAGATACGATGTTTTTGCAGTAGATAAAGCACGCTTGTATTTCAATGGCGAGTGGCAATTACATCTGTGCTGACATTAACTGGACAGGCCAATAATGCTTCAAATTTGATGAGAAAATGATCTGACACAGCAGATGTGGTTGGTAAGCCATTCAGATCAGAAACAGCTATTCCTTTAGATAAAACCAAATCAAGGGTGTTACCACTGCAATGAGTTGACTCTTGAACAAACTGAGTGAACCCAAAAGTATCAACTAGTGCCAGAAAGGCTTTACTTACAGGATCAGCAGCCTTATTTAGATGAATATTGAAATCACCTAGAATTAGAATCTCATCAGAGTGAGTAACAAGGCCTGAGACAAATTCTCCAAATTCTTCAAGAAATAATGAGTAACAGCCAGGAGGCCGATAGAGTATCACAATTTGGACTGAGCCGAGTCTATTCATGGCTGAGGGAGATGGACCAAGAACAAGAGACTCAAAAGACTGGAATTTAGATTCAAGTCTAGAAGTCAGATTGAAAATAGATTTATATATTAAGGCAACACCCCCACCTTGTTTATTTGCCCGAGCTACATGGGCATAAGTATAGTCAGGTGGGGAAGCTTCATTGAAGGGAAAGAAAACATTTGGTTTCAGCCATGTTTCACATAACCCAATCATATCAAAACTATGTTCAAGTATCAGATCATTTATTAGTAAGGCTTTGGTAGACAGTGATCTGATATTTACGAAACCAAATTTAAGCATCTTGTGGAAGTGATCAGTAGTAGGCAGAGCTTTAGAGCTACCAATAGGTTAAAGATTAATTGGAATTAGACACCTTGTTGAGGGTTTTGGCCACCAACGCTTTGGACAATATGTGGTCACATTCTTGATAACATTAGATGTTTGGTTCTGTAGATTATTAGGTACTTTGTCACACATCTCGCCACTACCAGTGGTAGGAATAATTACTAGATTATTGTGATTCACACATTTAGGAGAGGAGAGCTTGGGAGCAATACAGCAGGGTAGGGAGACGGTCTCAATGTTATAGACCAAGCTATCAGGCTGATAATCTACACTATGATAAATTCCCTGACTAATCATATTAATTAAACTACTTGACTCCACATCCGCACTAGATTTAAACCTAGCAGGCTCTCTAATCACCTGGAACCTGCTAAATGATAAGTCCCTAGTGTCAAACTAAACGTAGACAGCTATCTATATTGCTAGAAAAAAGAGCGGCGCCGTCCCCAGTAGGGTGAATGCCGTCCGCTTTCAGCAGGTAAGGGCGGCCCCAGAAAGAAGGCCAGTTATCAACAAAGCCGAATCCCTGCTCATTACAGTAACGAGCCAGCCAGCGGTTCACTGAGGTGAGCCTACTGTACATCTCATCATTACCCCTCACAGGTAAGGGACCAGAGACAATTAATCGATGCCGACACATCTTTCTGGAAAACTCAAGCATTCTGACTAGGCTGGCTTTTGTGATCTCTGATTGCTTCGTCCTAGCATTATTGGTGCCGACATGAATAACAATGTTGCTGAAAGTAGTGGTGCTGTGTGCCTGGGTTCCCCGACTCTCCCTCCATGATGCCAGCACCCTGAGATTATCCTCTATGTCGGAGACTCTGGCCCCGGGTAAACAGTGAACCAAGGCTGGCGAAGCTAATCTAACATTGCGGGTAATGGGGTCTCCCATCACTAGCGTGCATTGCTTTACTCTGTCGACAGAAGGGGGAGAAGCACGGTGGCCGGTAGGACTATCAACAGGGCTGGTGAGTGGTGAAAATCGGTTTGCAGTCGGGAGAGGTGACTGCAGACCAGGCCAAACGACCGATGGCTTGCTCTGTCTAGCCTTCCCACGCCGATAAACAGAGACAAACTCCGCCGCATCTGCCGACGAAGCTGAGCTAGTGCTAACAATAGCAGGCCTGCTGTCAGGCCCGGGGCTACTGAGCTAGTGCTAACAATAGCAGGCCTGCTGTCAGGCCCGGGGCTAAGGCTATCTGGAGGGCCCGTCACATCTAACGTAATCCTAGCCGAAAGCAGCTGCTCTAACTCACGGACACGTCTCTCTAGTAGAGACAACCTGTCTGTAACTACGGAGCAGTCACCACAAACCATCGTTTTAACGAGGCTGCTTTGACTGCGAATGTAATAGAGCTAACTGGTAAGCTAGACTAAGCTCAAAGCTAGTAGCAAACTGGGAACAGGAAGCTACCTACTAAACACAAGATTCGTATAAGAAAGAAACTAGAGAATCTAGCGATAAGTGAACTAGGCACAGGAAATAGCTAAATCAGAACAAAATGAGGAGGTTAGGACAGAATATAAAGAACTAGTAAAAGAAAAATAAAAGTTGCCGATCTCACGAAGGCGGAAGCTGAAAACAGCTGGCAGTGATCAGTCAACTCGGTGGAAGTGGGCAGTCGTAGTACAGCGTAGGCTGTTCATTCACTTTTATTTACTGTCGTTATGACCATCGAATGTAAAGGTGTAAGGTTGTTTATAGTTGATTGGTCTGATGATATAGTATATGTACAATGTGCCTGTATCGTTTGTATTCATGTCAATACAAAAAAAAGAAAAAATTATATACTACACACACATACACACACACACATATATATAGATATAAAGAATTTACTTGACTCACTGGATTATTTTGCTCCTTATTTGTTGATCACTTTCCCTACAGTTCAGTGTTTAATGAAGTTATATATAAACTTAGAACAAAAAGGTAAGGAAATTTGTGTTTGGTAGATTATCTCTTTGTTGTAACAATGCTTCTTGGCAATAAATCTTATATCAGGCACCTGCTTGTCAGCACCTGGGGTACCAGAAGCTCAAATCAAGGGTCAATAGCAACAGCAAAATAAGCTGTTTGGCACTCGCAGAGAAGATTTGGCAAAATTTTCATGGGCGCAACCCACATACTCAGCTCTGCTGCTCATCCTACAAATGCATGTTCCTTACAAATGTGGCACCATTTAAAAGGGAAATAAACAGGCTTTCCAACGGTATAAGATTTATTGCCAAGAAGCATTGTTACAACAAAGAAATAATCTACCAAACACAAATTTCCTTACTTTTTGTGCTAAGTATATATGTATATGGAAGTGCTCAACAAACAAGGAGCAAAATAATCCAGTGATTCAAATATTTCTACAAGCCTGTTTCATGTCATAAGCAATCATCAGCTGTCAATAGAGCTAAACGGCAAAGAACATGACATATATGGACGTAACTTGATATGTACAACTTGAAACTTTTCACCCATTTGTTGGTAGGTGCAGGTGAAAGTTTGTCGACAATTCTGTGAATGTGAGTGACATTTATCCATGGTAAATCTTGCAGGCATCGCGGAAAATATGCCATTGTCAATAGCACACGCCAGCAAACGGGAAACTGGTATGACCACTGCAATAGAGACCGGAAGTCAGTGGACTACAGTTATGCACAGAACCGATTGGCCGTGTCTGCGGGTGGGAAGTCGAATGTCGGTATGTGTCCTGGTCGCTGCACTAGCGCCTCCTCTGGTCGGTCGGGGGGGGGGGACTGGGGGGGAATAGCGTGATTCTCCCACGCGCTATGTCCCCCTGGTGAAACGCCTCACTGTCAGGTGAAAAGATGTGGCTGGCATGTATTGAAGGAGACGTGGTAGTCTGAAGCCCTGCCTGGCGGCAGAGGGGATGGAGCAACGACCGGGATGGCATGGAAGAGTGGGATAATTGGCCGGGTGCAACTGGGGAGGGAAAAAAAGGGGGGGGTTTGGGGGACTAGTTTTAATTACAGCTCAGTCTGAGAAGATAGCTTTCAAACACATGTGATTGGACCCATTGGTATTAAAACCCCATTATTTTGATCTGATAGTATCTACAGATATCTATAGAAAAGTGTATACAAGAATATGATAACATCTGCTAGGCAAGAGAATTTAGTGACAATCATCACGAGGCCTGGCCTGAGGTGTTTGGAGAGTGCTGACTGTTTGTGTTGAGGGGTTGCCTTTAGTGACCTGTGTGTACATGTTCTGCGTTGCATCTCACTTTACTACATGCTGTCTCTGAAATGATGAGAATCCCAGACCTGTCATCCAGCACTCACCTTCAAATTGATTGGGATGACATTAAAACTATCTTAAAACATATGACGCTCACCACTGGAGTTGTCTCAATGTCAAATTCTTGATAGATTATCGTCGCGGCACAGCAAATCACAATAAAATGATCAAATCATATTCAAATCAGTTGAGTTATCGATAATTTATTGAAGATTTGTGTTGTGAGATTTCCCACTCCAGCTTGTATGCGTGTGTGCATGCGTGTGTGTGTGTGTGCATGCGTGTGTGTGTGTGTGTGTGTGTGTGTGTTTATGAGAATGGGAGGAGAGACTGAGCAAGAAAGAGACATATTGAGAACAACAAGTGCTGAGTATCTTAATAATTGAACACCTGCCAAGCATTTATATTATTTTTCATATGCAGCATGATCACAAACTTGTACACCATGTTCCTGCTTGAGTTTTAGAGTATCAAGATTATCGTAAAAATCTCCACTATGCACTTCTGCGGAGATTTTGCTTCTGTGAAACTAGACCCCCTTCACATCTAATCCAGATTTAAACTTGTGCTATCTGAGTCTGTCTGTCTGGGTCGTCTCACCGCCTGCCAGAACCGTCTCTCCTGCCTGTGCTCTCAGCTGCAGGTTCTCTGCAGAGCCTTTAAAAATTACCCACTAGAATATACGACCGACGAGAAATAGTCCAGTTTCCCCTCCTTCTGTCGTGGTGGCGTGTCCCTTCAGCTGTTCAGAGACAGGCCCGCGCTAATCTGGCTTGGCGGCTGTAAAAGTCCAAGTGGACGACCCAGCGGTGAGACAGCGGCTCTCTCGTGCCAGCGGAAACCAAATGCTGCAGAGAATCATCTTAAGTCTGTGTAGTGTGTGGTGAGGAGAGACCACACTTGTGACCTTACACTGACTTTTACTCATTTGACAGACACGTTCATCCAATGCAATTTACCACAGAGTCAGCAAATAGTAGATAGATTCTAGTGTGGCATCATAGTGTAGAGTACTACATGGCAATCATATCATAGTATATGAAGAAGTATTAACAATACATTTCCTACATATTAATCATATCATAGTGTATGAAGAAGTATTAACAATACATTTCCTACATAGTAATCATATCATAGTATATGAAGAAGTATTAACAATACATGTCCTACATAGTAATCATAGTATATGAAGAAGTATTAACAATACTTTTCCTACACATAATCATATCATAGTATATGAAGAAGTATTAACAATATATTTCCTACATAGTAATCATATCATAGTATATGAAGAAGTATTAACAATACATGTCCTACATAGTAATCATAGTATATGGTATTTTATACCTTTATGAGACAGCGACAGTGAAGAGGCAGACAGGAAACGGGGAAGAGAAAGGGGCGGGCATGACTCACAACAAAGGTCTCCAGCTGGAATCAAACTGGTGATGTTGCGACCACGTGGCCATGTAGTGCGAGCTGTAACCATTCAGCTACGGAGACACCCCAACAGTACATCTCATACATAGTAATCACCTTATAGTAGAACTATATGAAGAAGTATTAAGAGTACATTTCCTACATAGTAGTCATATCATAGTAGTACTACATGAAGAAGTATTAAGAATACATTTCCTACATAGTAGTCATATCATAGTAGTACTACACGAAGAAGTATTAAGAGTCCATTTCCTAGACAGTAGTCATATCATAGTTGAAAGTGTAGGTCAAGGAGTATCCGGGTGGTGTGGCGGTCTATTTCGTTGCCTACCAACACGGGGATCGCTGGTTCGAATCCCCGTGTTATCTCTGGCTTGGCCGAGTGTCCCTACAGACACAATTGGCCGTGTCTGTGGGTGGGAAGCTGGATGTGGGTATGTGTCCTGGTCGCTGCACTAGCGCCTCCTCTGGTCGGTCGGGGTGCCTGTTCGGGGGGAGGGGGAACCGGGTGGGAATAGCGTGATCCTCCCATGCGCTACGTCCCCCTGGCAAAACTCCTCACTGTCAGGTGAAAAGAAGCGGCTGGCGACTCCACATGTATCAGAGGAGGCATGTGGTAGTCTGCAGCCCTCCCCGGATTGGCAGAGGGGGTGGAGCAGCGACCGGGATGACTCGGAAGAATGGGATAATTCCGGATGCAATTGAGAAAAGGGGGGGGGTAAATAAATTAATAAAAAAATAAAATAAATGTAGGTCATGTCGAGTGCATTAGTGTAA
Organism: Lampris incognitus; assembly: GCF_029633865.1. NCBI lineage: Eukaryota > Metazoa > Chordata > Actinopteri > Lampriformes > Lampridae > Lampris > Lampris incognitus. The sequence goes on from NC_079211.1 coordinate 105,314,346, forward strand.
GTGCACCTTAGATCATCAAAAGTACATTTGCAGTATCACATGTCAGTATATTAAACAAATTATCACCATGAAAGCCACGTTTGTTCTGTCATTGTACAGCAGGGAGAGGCAATATGGTCCAGAAAGGTCCGGTATGGGTGCAGGTCTTTGTTCCAACCAAGCAGTTACACACCTGATTCTATTAGTCAACCAATAGTCTTTGCTAAGGACCTTGATTTGTAGACTCAGGTGTGTTACTCCTTGGTTGGAACAAAGACCTGCACCCACACCGGACCTTTCTGGACCATGTTGCCCAGCCCTGTTGTACAGGTTACAATGGAAAATGTCTTCCGCATTGAACCCATCCATTCTAGTTTATAGGAGCAGTGGGTGGAGGACCTTCTTGCTGTGAGGCAACAGTGCAAACCACTGGGCCAGCGTGCCGCCTAAAATGTCAAGAGCAGGTAGAAGGAGGACACAACAGTAGACACTGCTGATGATGATGCTTCAGTACAGCAGTGATGTCAGATGGTTTGTATTCACAGGACGGTGCCTTTAAAGACTGTTTAAAGATGAGGTTACGCATGGAAAAGGTAAGTTTTAGGCCTTTCTTGAAGGAGGTAAGCGTTGGTGTTTGTTGGGCCATTTTGGGACCAGATTAGAGAAAAATCTGGACCCAGGAGCTCATCACTGTTGTACAGAGCACAGATGGTGCTTCAATCTCTTTTTTTTTTTTATAGTTTTTTACTTGATTGTTTTTCTCTCTTGTGTTATTTCCCCCCTTTTTATATTGTTTTGTGTTTTCTGTAACTGCCTTTTTGTGTAACTGCCTTTCATTACACTAAGCTCTCATTGTTAAGATGTGGTCATTTCTTTTTCTAGTTATTTAGATTTTATTCATATTTGTGGTGTGTTCGTTATTTACAAACTCTGCTGTCATTTATATTGTCATGAAGGCTCTTTATAAATATCTTTTTTTTTTCCAAACTCTGTCAAACAAATAGGCCATTCTCTCTGTTTATCTTGTTTAAGGACTGTTTTCATTACTGTGTATTTACATTACACAAGAATCACATCACAATTACTCTGACAACGTCCACAGAAGGAAGTCACACATTAAATGGATCAAGATATGTTTTATTTTTTTATAATGAAGCAACAAGGCACGTGGATTTATTAACTAGCCATAGCTTGTTTCTTTTACATCCCACAACCAACCTGAGGGGGGGCAGATGCACTGACAACATTCTTCATCACACCGCCGATTTCCAGCTTCATACTCATCACTCTGTCCAACACTCTCTTCACCTCCAACACACTCTTGACGTACTCTTCCTTCAGGAGTACCCCCTACCCCAATTCTGCCCCCACCCACACCATGGTGGAAGAGTTTGAACCGGCCTCCGCCTGGTCTCTTGCACACACAGTATACCTACCTTCCTTCTCTCCATCATATCAGCCAGCTCTCTTCCTTTGCCAGTCACAGTGCCGACATTCCTGGTTCCAACTCTCACCTCCACACTCCTACCCTTCCTCCTCTTCTTCTCCTTCACCCAAAAGTAGCATAGTTTCCACCGGCACCCTGCTGGCCAGCTGTACCGGTGGTGGGCATTGGTAACCCGGGCCCTGACCGATCCGGTGTGGAAATCTGATTTATGATCCTCATATTTGATTTGGCAAAGGTTTTACACCGGATGCCCTTCCTGACACAACCCTGACACAACCCTTCCCAATTATCCGGGCTTGGAAGCAGCACTATGGATGCACTGGTTTGTGCATCCCCAGTGACTTGGTTAATGCAATGGATCATAACACACACACACACACACACACACACACACACACACACACACACACACAAATGCTTTAGTGCAGCACGGTGGCTCAGTGGTTAGCATTGTTGCCTCACAGCAAGAAGGTCCTGGGTTCGGGGGGGGCGGCGGCGTCTGTGTAGTGTAGCGGTCTATTCCGTTGCCTACCAACACAGGGATCACCAGTTCGAATCCCCGTGTTATCTCCGGCTTGGTAGGGCATTCCTGCAGAAACAATTGCCCGTGTCTGCGGGTGGGAAGCCGGATGTGGGTATGTGTCCTGGTTGCTGCACTAGCGCCTCCTCTGGTCAGTCGGGACACCTGTCCAGGGGGGAGGGGGAACTGGGGGGGATAGCGTGATCCTCCCACGTGCTACGTCCCCCTGATGAAACTCCTGACTGTCAGGTGAAAAGAAGCGGCTGGTGACTCCACATGTATCGGGGGAGGCATGTGGTAGTCTGCAGCCCTCCCCAGATCAGCAGAGGAGGTGGAGCAGCGACCGGGATGGCTCGGAAGAGTGGGGTAATTGGCCAAGTACAATTGACCCTTCACTAAGCCCCGCCTCCCTTGGTTACTGTTGCTACGCCTGGCAAGCTATCGTCCGTCCGCGAAATTTAAACATGGCGTTTACTGTCATGTCAGTGACAGATATTCCAGGTGAATTGACATCCAATTTCTGGAAAAGCAAGGAGATATCAGAGAGAAGTAGACAGAAAGGCTTGCAATATGCATTTGAAAGCTACATCCATGATATAATTTGTCAGCGTGTGAATGAAGGGGAAATTGAAATCGAGGCTAAAGCCTACAGGTCCCAATATAAGACCCAGGCACCCCATGTCTTAACTATTCACGTTAAGGACAAGGAGATAAAAGAACAACAATGCTCGTGTACAGCAGGGTAAGACAATATAGATAGTTATATTTTAAGTTGTATTTTAAGCTGACAGTTAGTTATGAGTCCATATAGCCTACTAGCTAGCTTTCAGATCTAGCTAACATTAGGCTATGTTTTAGCTAGCCAGGCTAGCCAGCTGAATCAGGGGAGCTCACATGCACTTTCCCGTTTGTTTAAAGTGCACCAGGATATTGCTCACACATCGTGGGCTTGATCCATACACTGGATCTTATAAAGGCAAGAACAGAAGAGTCAGCTAAGTCCTGCACAAGTTTGCCACAACAATGGCACAAACCAAGAGGTGGTAAAATAAAGGCTGTGACCATATCATCGGTGGTGGTCGCAAAGGCTAGACAGGATCGAAAGCGGAGACCAGTTGACTGTCAGCTAACCTAGCTAGCTAGGCTAGCTAACGTTAGCAAGCTTACTTTGGAGCAATCAAATGTGTTTTTGTTTATCCTCGATGGATTCAGCTGTGAGTGAGATCTTCCACACTGTTTGATCCACATCCGACATTTTTCGTCTTGTGTTTTACGCTTAGGAAAAGCCCAAAATACGACCCCATCCTCCAAACTTTTAGGATATCTGCTGTCTGATTTGTAGGTACCGTAAGCGCACCGCTTCGGCATTTCCTCGATAGCTTGCCATGCCTCCCCTGCTTAGTAACGGTTACTATCGTAGGATTGGACAGTGGCTGTTCTAGGGCAGGGCTTAGTGAAGGGTCAATTGGGAAGAAAAAGAGGGGGGAAGAGCCAAAAAAAAAGGGGGGGGCATATACATGGTTATAATGAATCTTATAATGACTTGTAGCTATACTTATAGGGCGTTATAGATGCTTATAGGGCGTTATAGATGCAAGTTTCATAGAAAGTGTTACTGCGTCGGTTTTCTGTGGGTGCTCCAATTTCCAAAAAGACATGCATGTTAGGGTTAATACTCCTACCTGTGCCCCTGAGCAAGGCAATGGAAAGAAGGACTGGAGTTGGTCCCCAGGTGCTGCAGCTGCCCACTGCTCCTATACAATAGGATGGGTTACATGCAGAGAACACATGTCACTGTAACCTGTACAGTGACAAAATAAAGTGGCTTTCATTTCACTCATTTTCCTTCATTTGGAAAGGCCTTGAGGGGAATAAGGCTTATGTTTTCATCAGAGGAAAAGGTGTCGGGGCAGTGGTAAAAACGACATATTTCATATTTGATGCCGGCGCTTTCTGTTTGTGTTACAGGCGGCACATGAGACGAATCAGTTGTGTTCAGCTTCAGCCTCTGATGGATGAATATCCTTTAAGGTATTCTTCAGGGACTTTATTTTTCTAGTGAGGAGCCCTGAAGCGCTAACAAGCCCTCTGGTGAGCCCTGTGTTTTGAGAATATTTTGTCAATACATCCATCCATCTATCCATCCGTTCTCCAAACTGCTTATCCTGCCCTCAGGGTCGCGGGGATGCTGGAGCCTATCCCAGCAGTCATTGGCGGCAGGGGGGAGACACCCTGGACAGGCTGCCAGGCCATCACAGGGCCCACACACACACATTCATACCTAGGGACAATGTAGTACAGCCGATTCACCTGACCTACATGTCTTTGGACTGTGGGAGGAAACCAGAGCCCCCAGAGGAAACCCACGCAGACACGGGGAGAACATGCAAACGCCACACAGAGGACGACCCGGGACGACCCCCCCCCCAAGGTTGTACTACCGCGGGGCTCGAACCCAGGACCTTCTTGCTGTGAGGCAGCTGCGCTAACCACTGGGCCACCGTGCCACCTTTGTCAACACAGTGAGTTTTAGTTCTGTTCCTGGCTGTTGTTGATATTTGTTTTGTCTTCACACCTTTGTGGGTTTTTCATGGATTTCCCTGCCGACGAGCTTCAGCAGCTCGCTGCGTCCATAAATGAGTTTTGTTGTTTTAACTGTCACATTTGATTTGTTCTTGAGCTTATAAAGACCCATGACAAATTGATGCATTCCCCCCCCCTAACATTTCCATATTCAAATCCATCCCCAGACGCCGGCGGATAGGCCTCCATGTTTGTTCGTCAGCTTGTTTTTATGGCGCTCTGATCAGGACACACCGAGTTAAGGTGCATATATTGAAACCAAACAGTGTTTAAAAGAATTAACATTCTCATTAAAATCCAATTCAGCTGTGATTTGCAGGATAATTATACTCGTGTGCTCCTGGTACCGGCGCTGATGAGGTGTGTCAGCCGTGATCGCCCCGTCGACCGAGACAAAACAATAGAAACTACATTTAGTAGCTTTACACAATAGGTGTGTTGTGCTGATTGGGTGAGATGGGACAGAGTTTTGTCAGGATTTTTGGGGGTTATTGTGTGTAGTGCTTCTTGAGTAAGTGGTGAAGTAAGTACTTCACTTTACAAACCAGAGATGTGGGCTTCAGGTGAGACACTTTGGCAAAACATAAAGATATAGGGTTAAATATTATAAAATACAGAGATATGAGATAGATGTATGAATAAGATCAGGTTTTATAGGTATTAAATATCTATCTATCTATCTATCTATCTATCTATCTATCTATCTATCTATCTATCTATCTATCTATCTATCTATCTATCTATCTATCTATCTATCTATCTATCTATCTATGTCTCTGTCTGTCTGTCTGTCTATCCATCTATCTATATGTCTATCTGTATGTCTGTCCGTCTGTCAAGTCAGTTTTATTTGTGTAGCTCAGTATTACAAATTACAAATCTGTCTGTCTGCCTCTCTGTCTGTCTGGCTGACTGTCTGTCTGTCTATCTGTATGTCTGTCTTTCTGTGTGTCTGTCTTTCTCTCTGTGTGTCTGTCTTTCTGTCTGTCTTTCTTTCTGTCTGTCTGTCTGTCTGTCTGTTTGTCTTTCTCTGTGTCTGACTGTCGGTCTGTGTCTCTGTGTCTGTCTTTCTCTGTCTGTCTGTCTGTCTGTCTGTCTGTCTGTCTGTCTGTCTGTCTCTATCTGTAGGCAACAATCCTGAAGATTACAAGGAAACTAATGTCCTTCAGTTAGCAGCAGAATGGGCTGACGCTGGGTAAAATACATGCTGGAGGCAACAGGTTCACTTCATCAGTCACCGTGCCATTGAGCACAAATTTTAACCCATACCTGCTCCAGGGGCTGGCTGTGTACCCTGACCAGAAGACAAGAGTAGCATTTTTATAACTACAGGGAATTATTAAAAATAAGGAAAATGTAATGGCTATACAAACAGAGGTTGACAAACAAGAATACAGTCCACCTAAAAGCAAAACTAGTGAAACCTAAAAGCAAAGCTAGTGAAAATGTCTCCATCAGACAGAACCAAACACGAAAGAGTCCTGAGGCAGACTGTGGACTTTTCAGTTCGAGCACATGTCTGTGTTTATAGCCTGCAGTCCTGTCCTAAGCCAACACCTTGCTTAAACATGAGCTGTTCAGAGATAAGGTTGAGATGGTGACTTCAGTCTTGAAGTTCCCTCCCCGTAGTGGAAAAAACCTGATGAAAGGTGTCCGCGTACCTGACCGTCACCTCGGGGGAAGGAGAGAAATATGCAGGTTCTCTGAAAAGTCAGTTACTCATCATGAATCAGTAGAGTCAAGCGCCAGGATGTTTTGTATTTTCCCGACTGATGTCTCCCTGGTATACTATTCCTCGTGTCCCGCTGTGCTGTGCTGTGTTACGTTCTGTTACCTGTGAAGGCCAAAGTGAGATCTTGGGTTTGATGCACATGTGCTACTTATTCATTTTTATCAGTGAATACAAATTTTTTGAGAGGCTCAAAAAAGTCTTACCTCAAAAGAAAAAAAAATTATACAAACATAAAAACCCGAGTTGGTGGGAAAACATTCCTTATGTTTTATCTAGGCGGCACGGTGGTGCAGTGGTTAGCACAGTAGCCTCACAGCAAGAAGGTCCTGGGTTCGACCCCCGGGGTAGTCCAACCTTGGGGGTCGTCCCGGGTCGTCCTCTGTGTGGAGTTTGCATGTTCTCCCCGTGTCTGCGTGGGTTTCCTCCGGGGGTTCCGGTTTCCTCCCACAGTCCAAAGTCATGTAGGTCAGGTGACTCGGCCATACTACATTGTCCCTAGGTATGAATGTGTGTGTGTGTGAGAGTGTGTGAGTGAGTGAGTATGTCGGCCCTGTGATGACCTGGCGTCCTGTCCAGGATGTCTCCCCGCCTGTCACCTAATGACTGCTGGGATAGGCTCCAGCATCCCCGCGAGACCCTGAGAGCAAGATAAGTGGTTCGGATAATGGATGGATAGGTGGATATCTTATCTAAAGAGATAAAAGAATTCTTAATCTCTCACCAGATGACTTTGAGATCCAGATGCTGTCCACAACATCAGGATACTTGCTTATCGCTGACACAAGCCTTCACTAACAAGCCACTCATAAATATTTGTTTTGTTATTTATAGGCACGTATGAATGTCATATAATATATCAGAGAATCTGTACATAGGTCTATATTCAAAATTGTAATATCCCTCTCCAAAGTGTTTGTGATTTCAGAGTTTTACACATATGGCTGCAACATCTGCAGTGTCTTCCTGCTTTTTTTTTCTCTTTTTTTTTGCCAACAGACTTTTCCATTTCCCCTGCTTACAGTCACTCTTCCCCTTGTGTCGGGAGCGCCCTGGAGTTTCTGATTTTACGTTGCCACATGGCAATACTGTATTAAATTAAGGACACACTTGAAGGAGCAGAGAGCCCCGGTCTGACATGTATTTAAAGTAGTGGTCTTCAGGGTAATACGCTGAATCTGAGGGGACACAGAAAACTCAATTTGTCCAGACTAAACTGAACTGTAATAAACTAAACTAGACTAAACTATTTTTAACAGGGCTTATTTAACAATCAACTATATTTATAGGGCTACTACTACAACTTTTACCACCACTACTATTGCTACAACTACTATTAGTGATAGTAATAATAATGATAATAAAATAATATTTACACTTGTACACTGATCAGGGTAATCAGGATTCTGAATAAATAGTAAAAGAATCATTTGTTGGATTTTTTTAATCGAAGCATTTAACAAACCACTCCCGCATACGTCCCCAGCATGGCTGGACTGTTCTGAAGTATCCCTCCAATAGAATAACTCGGGTTAAGAACAAAAGAAGTCAAATAAAAACGCCCATTATCTGGTAGTCTTCACCTACAGATGCGCAGATGTCGCTGGTGACCTCCGGGCCCACAAACCGACAACAGCTGGTTCCGCTTCACGCATGCGCGGTGCGAGGAAAGCGAGTCGCTCTGGCGATACCAAAGTTCGGGGGAGCGGAGTTGTGGTCCGAGGACGACGAGACTGACCCCCGTGAGTAAAGCGCGCGGTGGTTTACGGAGGCCATTATCGGTTGTGAGTCAAGGGGGATGAAGAAACTCGGCGGATGACGTCAGCGCCGTGACTTTCCCACATTTCGCAGGACCCGCGTATAAACTTTGTTGTCTTCGCAGTAACTTTGACATGTTGATCTACGCACGGAGCGCCGCCGGAGCAGCGTGTCGTTGCGACTGCCTCTTCTCTCTCGGCGACCTGTGAGATGTTTTAACACGGTTTCCTTTCAGAGCGAACGGTTTTTTTTTTGTTTTCCACGGCTTGCTGTTGTCTTGTGGCAGAAATGTTGTCACGCTCGACCGCCCGGATGAAAACCCTTCGTGGAAAGTCGAGGTGGACCTCGGCGGAGGCGGCGGCTGCGGTCGTCCTGCTGGGTTTGTTTGCTTCGTCCTGCTGTGCAGAAGATGTGTCCTGTCAAGGAAACTACGACTTGTATTTTGTTTTGGACAAGTAAGTGAGAAAATGCGTCGAGGCCTCAGGTTTTCACTGGGTGGTTTAAGTTCAGGCTGACACCGGTGTTGACACTGCACAATGACGAAAAGGTATTGAAATATAAGAGATATAAGTAAGATAAAGGAGTTGACCTACTCCAGAAATTGTTCATCGCGATAAAAGGATGGAAGATCTTGCTGTTATTCAGTTTGCTGGACATTCATACAAATCAGTGCATAAACCTACGTATTGATCTATAGATACCCTATGTAGTAGGTCTCCATCACTGAGTAGCCTACGTCATCAGATAGGCTGATGCTGAGCCAGTGCTTCAAACTTGGTCTCTTCTGACCATGCAAGCACCAGAGAGACAACAAGGGCCAGTCAGACCAGCAGTAGATACATGAGACATGCTAGCGTATCGAGGGACAGAAATGTCCATGTCTTTAAAAAAAGAACAAAGAGAACTTCCTCTTCTCTGTACTCAGGTTACCAGTATAGTGGCAGCCGCCTCATAATACCTGGCCTGGTGACCCTCATTCAAGCATTCCCCGATGGGCCTCCATAGGCCGGGACTTTTCAAAGTTTATGGAGAATAAATAGGCCATTTCCTGTCTTGATGGTACAAACCATTAAACAACGTTGATAAGATGCTGAACCACCAGCTGAATGGTCTACGACCTTTGAACCCTATCTTGCATCCACGCAAAACCATTTTTTAGCCAAACCATTGCACTAAACGATTTTGCTGAGCTCAGCCTGCTAAGGTTTATAATACTGTCCTCCCCAAACTTGGAGAATTGCCATCTTCCAGAGCCATTGAGTGAAATCACCGCTCCTCCCTGCCCTAGATTCAAGCCCCTCCACCCTGATTTTAATTGCTTAATTACAGGATGATGACAGAGGATGTTGGCACAAGAGGAGTAAATAAACCTTAATTTGCTCTGGACAGTCTACAATGTTTTCTCCCTACTACTAAATGGTAATATGGCATGGATTACTTGAAGAAAATGCACAACAACATACTTATGATTAGGCCTATGAATGGCAGCTTTAAATGTAGAAGTCTAGTGATTGCTCTTTCCTGGAATCGGGAGGATAAGGGAATTGTTGCCAGCTGGACTTTAAATGTTTTCACCCTCTGCCATGGCAGCATACCTATCTCTATAGACTGTCACTGGTCCTTCATGCCCAAATACGTGACATTTATGTAAAAACCCATTTTCAGCATCTGTGTGTGCCTACAATAACTTTTTTCCCCCTCCTAATTGGGGTAATTCATTTCAGCAGCCCTACTGTGGTTTGAATGAAGACGATAGAAGAGCTACTGTTCTGGGTAACTCAGCATGTAAGGGACAGGGGTCAGGAACTCGTTTCCCACGAGGGCTACTGGTGTCCAGGTATATACAGTCATGGCATTACAGGGAGCTTTTGATGAGAGTGTCTACAAAATGAAGACATGCAATAGGAAAGCTTTGAGGGAGACATAGCAGGAGGAACATGAGGAGCACGGTTGTGACAGGTGACTTCCATCTCCAGTTAGCAGGATGCGATGCACTTGCTAACTATTAGGCCACCCAATGTGCTTGTGACCAGATAATCTTATATTGTCCAAGTCCAGTGCATCGCCCCTTCGCCCCATTGTCTGAATGACCTTGTCTCAGACACACCGGGGGAAGAGAGACCACATTAAAGATGAGCTTCCTAATGGTCAAACTACTCTGTTTTATGTTCTCCCACACACACATTGGATTGTAATTATTGGTTTAATTACCTCTTCCTCATTTGATCAAGGGCACTTTTTAACGCACTGTGTTCATATCGCTCAGATTGACTTAGTGAGGGGGTAAGGTGGGCCAAGGGCTGCAAGCTGACGTCCACCTAACGTTGGTTTGCCCTTGATTATGCCCAGAAATGGATGCCATGAGTTTCTGTGATTAAAAAACTGGGATATCCTTGTTGATTAATTTCAATTTTGCTAAAATATATCCAATTAATAAGGCTAGGTTACTGTGCGCAACTTGGTGACATGCCAGTGAGGGAAGGTGCCCTCTGGATAAACTCCACGACATGCTAGCTCACACAGGCTCCGGTCTGGTTTGAGTAGTTTGCCTGTGAGGTGGGCACTAGAGCCACGACAGCGAAACCTGAAGTCCTCTATATTAACCGCTGATAGGTTAGTACATGGGGTCAAGACACCTAATTAATACATTAGCGTGATGTCTGGGCTGGTCTTGAGTGTCAATGCTGGAGTATGACAGGGATTGTTGCATCAAATCCTGTGCACTGGTAAACAGAAGTTATAGTGAAAATGTTGTTGTAGCTTGGGTGATAAACTAACACCAACCACCAGATTAAGCTTTGGATGGTCAGTTTTTATATTCAGTCAGCCATGGTGTCAGTTTATCATACCCGCTGTGTTTTTCAAGCAGTGATGATGGTAGGTTGACCACCCTTTGTGTCCTTTCCCCGTTGCAGATCTGGAAGTGTTTCCAATGACTGGGTCGAGATCTTTTCCTTCGTTAAGAATCTCACCGAGCGATTTGTGAGGTGAGTATGCAAGCCCTTGCTGTTCATCAAGACCTTAAATAATTTTCAAGTTCGGGTCCCTTATTGACAACCAAGATGGTCTGCAGTCTTTGAGGAATTTGTCTCGAAAGTATGCTCAACATAAAGAATGCCAACGGCATAAACATGACTTTCTAAAGTAGGAAAAAACAACTATTGGTGTACACAAGAACATCTGTTAGTGAGACAGTGAAGGAATTAAGACTTAAGAGTGCGAATCTGACTTACAACTAGGTTTATTACAAAGACAAGATGATACCCATGCTGACAAAATAGCTGATTGAACAAAGTTAAAATTAATGCTCAAAAGCTGATAGTCGTCATAATTCATAGGCTGACAACTGACAGGTTTTTTACAGTATAACTCATCCACATCGAAGAGAATGTGGATGATAACGTTTTTATTTTTGTCTTAAAAGCATATTAGCGGCTTTTGTTTGGAATAAATCCCCTTATTTTAGCTGAACCCCCCCAGGAGTGGTTGTGACTGGCAAACCCGTTAATTTCGCAGTAAGCTGGTCGGTCTTTCCCTCTGTTTCATAAATCCACCATTGCGAAAACCCTCGTGCCTGTGTGAGCTTCATACCCCCTCCCAAAATAAAGACAAGTACCCGACGTCAATCGGAGTGACTTGCTTGAAACGTTGATCTTGCATAACGGTTTGAGTCAAACGGTGCGTGCCAGCCAGCACAGTACAGACGGTAGCGACCCAGCCAGAATCAAGTGGCTGGTTGAAGAAAATAGCAAAGGCACCAGGTGGGAGTGGGTGGCAGAGAGGAGCAGTCTTCTGGGCTGTGAGAATGGCCATTTGCACTGGGGGGGGGGGGGTGGAAGATGAAGGGGGGTCTCCCTGCTTCCACCGCAGAGCAGCTGACGGGCAGACAATGTAGAGTAAAGCAAGACAACTCTGGAAGGCAAAGGAGACAATCTGCTTAACAATGCTTGCTCACCAAGAGCAACTTCTGTTCCGCCATGTGGAGGCAAACTTCACTACTTCAAACAACCTCCTGCTACATACACACACACACACACACACACACACACACACACCAACCCTCTGATAGGATCAGCTGGCAACACAGCCTCTTAATTCATTTCATAAGATTTAAGTTGGTTGTCAAATTTTTCTACCAGAGAGGAAGATTACTCTGTCCACGGACAATAGCCTCAAGTTTAGAGAAGCTCTGGATTTGTGAACCAGAAGATTGTTGGTTCGACTCTGTGGCCCGACTGGTAAAATGCATTATGCAGCTCTCCATCCATCCATCCAGCCATTATCCAAGCCGCTCATCCCAACCGGGGTCGCGGGATGCGGGAGCCTATCCCAGCAGTCACTGGGCGGCAGGCGGGGAGACACCCTGGACAGGTCACCAGTCCACTACAGGGCTGACACTGTCGCACCTAGGGACAGTATAGTACGGCCGATTCACCTGTCCTACCCAGGACCCTCTTAGTGTGAAGTGACCGCGCTACCTACTACACCACCGTGCCACCCGTTATGTAGCTCTCTCCCCTCTAAAATAAACTACTGTTGTGGTGCTCTTGAGCAAGGCACACAACAACCTAAATGCCTTCAAGAAGTGCAGATGTGAATGTGTGGAAATTGTGGGAAGATGTGAAGAAGAGCAAACATACACAATTGACCCTCCACTAGTAAATAAAGGAACATTAATCTGAAGTATATATGAAAGAGAGAAAGAGATTGTAGAGGAAGTATCAAGCCCAAAGTTTCACATAAAACTAGCACCCGCAGATTCTGATACACCAACTCCCTTTGGTTCACTTTTACGCTGTCAGGGTCTGGGAGTGGAAAATGGAGGAGGACGTCGCTCTCCACGACTGCCAAATCCGGCCTTGCACGTGGCTTATAGACTGTGCTGTGTTTGCAAGGGAGGCTCGCGACTGGGCCATGTGTCCTGTGGGTGAGAAATATCAGCACCTCTCCTTATGCTCTGAAGGCTTCGCCTCTTGTCGAGCTCAGGGAGCACTGGGTCTAAATCTCTGAGGGAGGACGGGCTGTCCAAGAAGGCCGCATTCCCCTGTAGCTGTGTGCTGCAATATTTGAAAAATTACATTTGACTCACACGGTTTTACTTCCAAGATGGAGCAAAATTCTAGTAGGTGAAGTTGCTGTTTTGCCGAGATGACATTTCTGCATATCACAACACTTATTTCCCCATGATTCATGTTTTACTGACAACTGAGGAACACTGCACATACTCAGAATATGTCAGTGTGGGATGTTCAGCACAGATACACTTGGACATGAACACAACATTGTAAAGTAGAAAAACAAAAAAATCATTTTAGAATGTGTATGGAGAGAAATTGCATACTTTGATTATCTTTAACAATAGCCATTAATATCTGATATGAAGATATCTGCAACTATTTAAAGAATTAAGGAGGAAGTGACATTTTCAGAGTGCATAAAATGAGAGCTAACAGTTACTAATAGGTCAAATGTGCATATTGAGCAGCTAACTATGAATATGATTAGGCTATGGTCACACATGTGCAAAGTTATCCATCCATTATCCGAACCGCTTATCCTGCTCTCGGGGTCACGGGGATGCTGGAGCCTATCCCAGCGGTCATTGGGCGGCAGGCGGGAAGACATCCTGGACAGGCCGCCAGGCCATCACACAGGGCCCACACATACTTGGGGGCAATTTTTAGTTTGGCCGATTCACCTGACCTACATGTCTTTGGATTGGGGGAGGAAACCGGAGCATCCGGAGGAAACACACGCAGACACGGGGAGAACATGTAAACTCCACACAGAGGACGACCCGGGATGACCCCCAAAGTTGGACAACCCCGGGGCTCGAACCCAGGATGTTCTTGCTGTGAGGTGACCGCACTAACCACTGCGCCGCCGTGCTGCCAAAATTAACATTGGTGAATATTCGCCTCCTGTTTACTTCCATTCTCTGCGAGCGAACGGGCGAATAAAGCATTCTCTTCTGCTGGCGACAGAAATTTGTATCTTTGCTTCACATGGAGTTCAATTTTGGTGAACTTTGACCGGCTAATGTATATTCTCCCCGTGTCTGCGTGGGTTCCCTTTGGGTGCTCCGGTTTCCTTCCACAGTCCAAAGATGTAGGTCAGGTGACTCGGCCGTACTAAATTGTCCCTAGGTATGAATGTGTGTGTGTGTGTGTGTGTGTGTGTGGGCCCTGTGATGGACTGGCGGCCTGTTCAGGGTGTCTCCCCGCCTGCCGCCCAATGACTGCTGGGATAGGCTCCAGCATCCCGTGACCTCGGTTGGGATGAGCGGCTTGGATAGTGGGTGGATGGATGGACTTCAGTGTACATTTTCCCATCGCAAACCAACAACAATGTGTGACTGACAACCGCTCAAACGGACTACAAACCAGAAAACTGAGTTCCGTGTGCGTCACGTACTGCACCGCCCACATTCAGCACAGCAAAATACGAATTTCGCCTCAGTAGGCGATGGTCATTCGCCTGCATTCACGCGTGTGTGACCGTTGTAATAGGAGATGGCATTGATAGACATTGATTGTGTAGCTCTAGCAAACAGTGACGTTTGTAACTTACAGTCTTTGGGTTTTTTTTTTTTTTGAGATTGTCCACAAGGCAGAGAAAATTAAAAGTGCAGAATACAAAAGTTGCAGACTGCATGAGAGAGAGAGAGAGAGAGAGAGAGAGAGAGAGAGAGAGAGAGCTGGATATGTAACGCAGGTCTGACAACACTGGAGTGTCCAGTGGCCTATTCAGACCCTTAAAAAAAGGAGAGAGAGAGAGAAAGAGAGAGAGAGAGAGAGAGAGAGAGAGAGAGAGAGAGAGAGAGAGAGAGAGAGAGAGAGAGACACGGACAGAGAGGGAGAGAATTTTTTTTGAATTTTAAAACAAGTCTTTATTTAACAAAAAAATTATCAAAACAACAGACTTGAAATCTTTTTAAACATATAAACAACATTTGTCAAATTACAAATTCTCAACAGGCATCTTTTAACAATCCCAAAAATAATCATTCAACAACAACTCAAAACATAGAAAAAACAGGTAAGACCCCTTTTATCCAAGCTCTGCAGCAAAAACCAGCTCATCATCCTCCATGGTTGAACACAGCACCCCTTTATAACACTACTATAACACCACAAAGCTGTGAATGTGTCCAGATCTTTCATTGCTTTGTAATAATTGAAATCTACTCTTATCCTGGCCTGGACCATCCTGCTAAACAACAGTTAAACATGACAATCTACACACTCTTCAATTCTTTTTTTCCGGCTCACATAGATAGCCATTTTTGCCTGCCCTGCAATGAAGTTTAACGGTTGGCATTTAAATTTTACACGTTGGCTGTATTTGAAGCCAAAAATAAAATTCTGTTTGCAGAAACTTTCCCCAGATGATCTAAATAAATGTTCTAATAGCAGAAACAGGGGGGTAAGCCTCACACATTCTAAAAAACAATGAAACACCGTTTCTCTCTGGGTGCAGTAGGACGAGAGAGAGAGAGAGAGAGAGAGAGAGAGAGAGAGCTGGATATCCAACTCACAGGTCTGAGAACAATGCAGTGTCCAATGGCTTGTTCAGACCCTTTCAGTCAAAGTGACGGGTATAAAGTAGGCTATATATTTGTACAAGGGGATCCGTGCATGTGTGTCTGCATGACTCACTGTCACAACAACCTGTTTTCCTGTCTTGAGTGTTAATTACTCACTTCCTCCACCCTCAGTGAGGTCAAAACATGGCTTTAAGTCATAAGCTAATAATATGAGCTGACATTACAGAAGTGTTTGATTAATTGCCATCAGACATTTTATTTCTCATCAACTCACATGTGTTACTGAGCTCATGCAAAACAGTCACACTGAAAATATTCAAGTAATTTTAAATATTTAGAATTACCATGCTGGTTGATAGTTGAATTTGAGATGTTGTGGAATACATTATAGCAGTCACTGTGATGCATAAAAGGGATTTGAACTGAGTAAGAGAGAAACTTGAACTTGGGAAAACCTCGAAAAGATGAAGTTACGAGGCTAAATTAGATACCGAAATATACTCTGCCGGCCGAGGGGACCCCGGTTTCTCCGATGGTTAGATGGACCCCCTTCTCCCTCCTCGTTTTTCAGAATCTGTTTTATTCGCTGTGATTTAAACACATATACCAGGAACTGGTGGTTTCTCACACAGAACATGTAAGATGTTGATGAACATGTAAAGTAGAATATCTAAATTTAAATGGCAAACGAAGTAAAGATATGTTGGAAGTAATGGGATAATAGGTTTTTCTGTACTGAGTGCAAAAAGAAAACTAAACTAGAAAGACGACTATAATTTCCGACCCATGACAATATTTCTTTTGGATCAAAAGAAAACAGAAATAAAATTATTATTATTATTATTATTATAGTATAGGCTTTTTTGTGCTTTTGCTTTCTTGTTTGGTGAGGAATCAGGCCAGACATGCAATCCTCCGTTCTGATTATTCTGACGTTATTTCATTTACACGTTCCATTTGACCAGTAGTACTGGTCTTGTATCTCGTTTTAACTGGTATTAAAAATGGTCACACAATTATTATGTATTATTCATAAACTTTACCTCTACAGTATACTCAGAATACTGCGGGGTGCACTTTTCTTATGACTACTGTGCTTCTGTCTTTCTCTACAGTTCGAATATGAAGGTGTCCTTCATCGTGTTCTCAGCCCAAGCCCAAGTCCTCTTACCTCTGACTGGAGACAGGTACCGGTGGCTCCCAACACAACTTTCAACCAACCGTTGACATTTTTACATTACAGTCTTACGTTCTCCTTATTAGCCACCTGTTACATACCTGGTATATTATTACGGTACATTTATTCCTGTGCAGTTCAGGTGGTAGAGCTTGACAGCCAATATTAGATGATTCTCTCCCTGTACAGCTCAATGGGGGTTGAGCAAGGCACTGGCGCTGCCATGGTAAGGGGTTCCACTCCCTATATAATTCTGGGTGAAGCATGACATTAACAGGCCACCAATGCTAAAAAAAAAGATGGGTGCAGTAATCATTCTGCAAGGCACTTTGCAATGCAGTAAAAAGCTTAAACCAAATTACCGGGCATCCAGGTGGCATGGCGGTCTATTCTGTTGCCTACCAACACGAGGATTGCCGGTTCAAATCCCTGTGTTACCTCTGCCTTGGTCGGGTGTCCCTATAGACACAATTGGCCGTGACTGCGGGTGGGAAGCCGGATGTGGGTATGTGTCTTGATTGCTGCACTAGCGCCTCCTCTGGTCGGTCAGGGCACCTGTTCGGGGGCGAGGGGGAACTGGGGGGGAACAGTGTGATCCTCCCACAGGCTACATCCCCCTGGTGAAACTCCTCACTGTCTGGTGAGAAGAAGCGGCTGGCGACTCCACATGTATCGGGGGAAGCATGTGGTAGTCTGCAGCCCTCCCCGGATCAGCAGAGGGGGTGGAGCAGCAACTGGGACGGCTCGGAAGAGTGGGGTAATTGGTCGGATACAATTTGGGAGAAAAGGAGGGGGAAAAAAACCCAGATTGCCAAAACGATGTCTTTTAGTTAAACACTTAAAAGGTTAGAACCTGCCCTAAAACCGTTGGATTAGCTTGCAGCTGGCTGCAACTTTTGGTTTGAATGAGGAATGGTAACATGGTAATAATAGAACTAAGCCAAAGACTTTGGAGTGTGCCCAATATGCTTAAATTGAAAATATCAAATGATCCTATTACATATTTAAAATTTCAGTAGAGGATACTTATATTATCACTGATGATGTATCAATCTCTGGTTATACCTTTGCTTTAAGAAACGAGATTGAAGAAGGTCTGAGACGCTTGCGTGATGTGAAACCAGCTGGAGAAACATACATGCATGAGGGGATTAAAAAGGTAGATTAATTTTCTCTGATCCTTGTCACAACTACAATTAAATGCTTTTGAATTTTTAACTGCTCGAAATGTGAACGAAATCAGACTTTTATTGGTCTTTGGTCTTTTGACCAATGGTTTATCTTTTATTGGAGTATTGGTTTTTCAGTCATTCTTTTGTTGTGTTGTGCATCAACCTGAAGGCCTCAGTGCAAATTCAAGAACAGAAGACAAAGTCCTCCAGCATCATCCTGGCTTTGACAGATGGAAAACTTGCAGTGTATATCCACGAACTCACAGTGAAGGAGGTGAGGTTCATATTGTAGAGTAGTCTAGGTTGGAGTCTGTGGAAGAGTGGGATCTGTCCTGAGTTAATTGGACTAACTCAGGACAGCTGGTCTGCACCCCATTCTGCCAAAAACTTACATTTTAGCAGTTTTAAAAAATTGTATGCTAAAATTTTGACCTACCGCCTTCCAAATACATCCCACATTGTTTTTGTGACTCACACATTGTCAAATTGACTAGTAATGGAACAACTTTGGGAGTTATCCTGTCTCGAACGGGTACCTCTGAACTTTGGCAGAGCTTGATTGTGTTGAAACCTTTGAGCTCTCAAATGACCATTGAAATGTTAGAATTCGTTTAGTCACCTGATTTAGGCATAATAATCATAGGAACTTTAAAAAAGAAAAAAGAAGTTTGGCAAAAAAAGTTTTGAGGATGAGAAGAAGAATCCCCAGGATGCTTCCAGAGCCAGAGGGAAAACGGCAGAGGTAACTCGTGTTTTATGGTGGATGCTTTTCATTTAAATTATCCATGTGACAAGCTTATTTGTTTGAACTGCAGGCTGATGAAGCAAGGCGCTATGGCGCCCGAGTATTCTGTGTGGGTATCAAGGACTTCAATGAGCAGCAGGTAAGACAACCAAAGGCTTAATCTAGTGCTGGGTGATAAAACGGTATCAATAATTATCCAATAGATTTTCCTCAATTTTGAAATAAATAGACTTTGATTATTTTTGGTAATGGCTCGAGCTGAATTCCTTACATGTGTAACAGCATGCAGGTGGATAATAACAAGACAGCTAATCACGTAGCCGCTTTGCTGCACTACCTAGGCTAAACTAAATAGTACCATAGCTAAGCTACCATAGCTAAGATAATGATGTAGCCACTTTGCTGCACCACCTAGGCTAAGCTAATTAGTACCATAGCTAAGATACCATAGCTAAGATAATCACGTCCCCACTTTGCTGCACTACCTAGGCTAAGCTAAATAGTACCATAGCTAAGATAGTTTGTTTTGTTGGCCCACACTAAACTTTTCAAGCGTGATCAAGGAGAGCTGGACCCTTGGAACAATAAAGGTGATGCCTCCCCATTCATTTTCTACATGTGGTCTCACTGGAGCTACAAGCCCATTGTAAGCAAGCTTCCATTTGTTGAAATCATAATGTGCTGAGCACCAAGCTATACATACTGGTATTAAATGTAGCCACTAAAACACGAAGACACATGAGAGGAGAAGTTCCTAACAATCTCCTTCGTCTGCAACATGGCTAATGTGTTCCATGGGCGTTAGTGTTGCACCCTCCTCTGATTAGTTGATGTAAATGCTTCTGCATGCTCAAATTACTAGAACCAGGTGACGCAGCAGATTGTTGCACTTGTGTCCCAACACTGAGGTTCTCAGTTTGAATCCTAGTATTGCTTCTGGGTTGGCCGGGTGTAGTGGGGTATCCAAATGACAGCACTTCCAGCTGGGGCACTGGCTGGAGTATTTTGTCTCACCATTGCAGCTAGTAACCTCTATAGGTGGTGGGGTGCCTGTAAAGCGTCAGAGGGCGAACGAGGGGAAATTGCGTGGGCCTCAGCACGTGTTTTGTTTCCCGCTATGGTAATATAGTTGTTGCTGATAAGACTGCTTATAATGTTCAGTTATTATAATTGTACTGCAGAATAGAAAAGATGGCTGAGATAGAAGATAAGAAGATAGCTTAGCCTTGCATTGAAATTAAAATGTTTCTTTTGTCAGGGAACTAAGAGGCACTGACATTTTTACAAAAGTGGTGATGCATCTTTTTTCTAACTGTTGGTAACCACCTACAATCCTTGAAATTTCTCTGTTAGTTGGGCACAGTGGCCCAGTGGTTAGCACTGTCACCTCACAGCAAGAAGGTCCTGGGTTCGAACCCCAGGCTGCCCCAAGTCCTTTCTGTGTGGAGTTTGCATTTTCTCCCCGTGTCTGCGTGGGTTTCCTCCGGGTGCTCCGGTTTCCTTCCACCATCAAAAAGACATGCATGTTAGGGTTGATACTCCTGCCTTTGCCTCTGAGCAAGTCAATGGAAAGAAGAACTGGAGTTAGTTCCTGGGTGCTGCAGCTGCCCACTGCTGCTATACAATAGGATGTGTTAATTGCAGAGAAGAAGTTCGTTGTAAGAATACAATTTGTTGTAAGAATACATGACAAAATAAAGTGGCTTTCTTTCTTCTTTAGTTCAAAAAAAGGCAATATTATTCCCAGTGTGTGCAGTGATGTTGGTAACAGGAGAGCAAAGGTTTTACCACACTATGGACATCTGTTACAGCTTACCTGTCATCTTCTCCTGCCTACGACTTGATTAAAGCCTAGGAAACATACACAACCACCTGCCAGAATGAATAAAATATAAAAGATGAAAAGAAAAGATGATAAATCAGCATCATTTACTCATCGCCTGTCTTTTTTTGTAATGTTAACAGCTTGCCGATGTCGCAGGCAGCAAAGACCAAGTGTTCCCTGTCAAAGATGGCTTCCACGCACTCAAAGGCATTGTGAATTCAGTGAGTTTGTCTGCTTTCTTGGACCTGTACCATTTGTGTGTTACATAATCATAACTAACTGTCAGAACCGGTCAATTTGGGACCTTTTTTTGATGAGGGTGGGGAATCATTGCAATGCAGCCACCAGCCAAATGATGACACACGCCACATCAGCGAGGAACTAGCCTTCATTTAGTGATTCTTCACTCTTCTAATAATCATGCAAAATGTTGGTGACTTTTTGAATCAGGTGGGGACTTCGGCCCTGGTTATGGAAGTTCTTATTATTTACTGTTAGTTAAACAGACCAATCGTTATTTGAAGAGCAACTCTACGAAGGTGGATGAGTGAAAAAAAAAAGTCTGTGGAAATAACTGGTAGTTGTGTTCTTAGTTTGTGGACAGCGCAGGAAATGTCCAACCCACTCTAAGCAGCAGACTAGGGAATAACAGCAGCTTGATAGTTAGTCACTGGACATATGACATGTTTCTCACAGTGTTGCTATTGTGAGGAGACTATAAAATATCACAGAAACTCTCACTGCAGCTCTTCAGACCAGGTCAGACATTACAGCTGCAGGTATCGTTGTGTTATGATAACTAAGTAGAGAAGCAATCGCTCAAGACTTGTTGCATCTCAGCGGTGAGACTCTTAAATGGTATTTGTTCTTCTGAGTCACCAAATACTTATGCTTGCCAAAATGCTGATCATTTCCATTTGTTACTGAGCTAAAGTGGACCTCTTCCAGTCAAGATGAAGGTCTTGCATAGCAATATTTTCATCTTGCTGTGAAACAAACCCTCAGTGAGTACACTGACCCTCACTGGTGTGATTGAACTTGATTTTTTCAACAAGGCCAAGACTGACTTAGCCAATTGTGTTGTAAGAGAGGCTGGACACATCTGTCAGGAATGTGCTTACAAGTACTAAATCCCGAAGGATATGTGTTGTGTTTCTGGTGTGATACCAAGCAAAGGGCCGTGATCGATTCAAGCAGAAAGAATGGTTATTGCAGGGCTTTCTTGCGCTGAAGACAAGGGTTCAATAATTATAAAGAGCGAGAACCACGGCACTCTTTTTAGTATAAAATGCTTTATTGAAACATGGCCGAACACCAACACGTTTAGATTGATTACTATGATTGATGGATATTGGCCTTCCAGTCAACTATGAAGCAAACCAGGCTCTTCAATCCTGGTTCTTGTCATTTCAGCTCACGAGTCCTCAATTACACATGATTTCACAAGACAAAGGCATCTTCAACAATATTCACAAGGATTAAAAGTATAAATATGGTGCCCTGGTGGCTCAAAGCAATTTGGTCTCTCCCCCCCGCCTTTTTCTCCCCAATTGTACTTGGCCAATTACCCTATTTTCCAAGCTGTCCCAGTCGCTGCTCCACCCCCTCTGATACATGTGGAGTCGCCAGCCGCTTCTTTTTACCCGACAGTGAGGAGTTTCGCCAGGGGAACGTAGCGCGTGGGAGGATCATACTATTCCCCCCAGTTCCCTCTCCCCCCCAAGCAGGCGCCCCGACCAACCAGAGGAGGCGCTAGTGCAGCGACCAGGACACAGACTCTCATCCGGCTTCCCACCCGCAGACACGGCCAGTTGTGTCTGTAGGGACGCCCGACCAAGCCGGAGGTAACACAGGGATTCGAACCAACGATCCCCGTGTTGGTAGGCAATGGAATAGATTGCTACGCTACCCGAACGCCCATGGTCTTTGGTCTTTGACCTAGTAGCAATGCCCTGGGTTCAAAGCTGGCCCCAGGACCTTTATTCTATCCCCTTCCCCTCTTTTATGCCTTGTCTGTTACTACCTACTCTCCTGTAAAATTATCCCCAAAAATGCCCCCCAACAAAACAGGATATTTAGATTTTGTGAAACTTAAGAAACGACAGTTATGGGAGTGCAGCCATGATGTGTCAAAACTCTTAAAGTTCCCTTTATTAGTTTATAAACACTTTTGGTAAGAACATACCTGGCAGACTGCCCAAAGAGGATAAACCAGTCAGTCTGTCATGGACGGCCACCTTATTTAGAAGGATTGTGTCGAATCAGAGCTTGGATGAATCTGATTGAAATGGATCTGGATTTCCCATCAACTAAAGGTGTAGATGGGATGGTTTTAAGGAACAGATGCAGTTCTTTAGAGGATATTTGCCTTTGTTAGACGCAACAGTTAAAACAGACATGAAACACAGGGTGTAGAAAGAGAAGGAATGAAATGCATGACAGGTCTGGATTGGAACCAAGGATGATATGAGGTGGAGCCCATGTGGTACAGTACCAGTGTGTGTGACAATATCCTGCATGACAGAAATCTCTGATTAACTGAGTCCTGGGAGGCGCAAAGCGGAGCGACTCTTTTGGGATCCAAACGGGGGGAAAAAAAGGACATTCTCCCCTGATCAGTAATTCTAGATGCTTGTCTACGTTTCCTCCTCCATCCTTGCTTGGATTTCCAGGATTTGAGATCGTCTGTGCAGCCTTTTGGTGCAGGATAAGTGCTGACTGTGTGACCAATGTGATAGAGCTTGCACAGAATGCGAGGCAAAGTTTTTACAGCGTTGTTTGCAAAGTTGGTTGCCAAAGTTCCCCATTGGATGAGCTATTTAAACTGTATATACTGGGCCGTTGTTGTCTGGTGATGCGGACCACAGGGAAAACCCCAAATTACTGTCTAATTGCAACATAATCACACATTTCCCTTCGTTCCTCAGTTCATCAGTTCCTCTGGGGGAAAAAATAGTTAAGCAGACTGTGTTGGTAGTATCAGGATATAGCAATAAAAATAATTTGGAGATTTGTTTTCTTGTTTCCGTAAAGCACTATTAATTTAGTTAACCTGTTCTGGCCATGAAACAAATTCAAATGGGCGGCACCGTGGGCCAGTGGTTAGCGCTGTCACCTCACAGCAAGAATGTCCTGAGTTCGAACCCCGGGGTTGTACACCCTTGGGGGGGGTCATCCCAGGTCGTCCTCTGTGTGTCGTTTGCATGTTCTCCCCGTGTCTGCGGTGGGTTTTCTTTTCTCCAGGTGCTCCGGTTTCCTTCCACCATCTAAAAGACATGCATGTTAGGGTTAATACTCCTGTCTGTGCCCCTGAGCAAGGCAATGGAAAGAAGAACTGGAGTTGGTGCCCGGGTGCTGCACGGCAGCTGCTCACTGCTCTTTGCTACACAGCTAGGATGGGTTAAATGCAGAGAATAATTTCCCTACAGGGATTAATAAAGTAATAAATAAATAAAATAACAGAATGCACAAAAAATAGCGTTTCTAAAAGAAAAAATTTAAAAAAAGTTTAAAGAAGGATTTGAATGATTTGGCTTGCCTGAGCTGCTGAGGCAGGTCATTCCAAAGCCCATGGGCTCAGAGGTCAGAAGTCAGGTGATGCTAGGAAATTAACTTGTGATGGCATTCTCGTTCTCTAATTCACTCAAATCATTCCTCCAAAACATCTGATCCAAGCCACATACTCTCTGATCCTCTTGCCAACGATAACCCTGACTGGGGTATTTGGAGGATGTCCCTCTTTCCCCTGCAGCCTTCAAATTATTTTATGCCATTTGATCCCGAAGACATGAGCAGCTCTTGTGCAGCTCAGCCAACCTGACAGCCTTAATCTCACCATCAGCCAAAGTTCATCC
Source organism: Lampris incognitus (assembly GCF_029633865.1). Taxonomy (NCBI): domain Eukaryota; kingdom Metazoa; phylum Chordata; class Actinopteri; order Lampriformes; family Lampridae; genus Lampris; species Lampris incognitus. The sequence goes on from NC_079211.1 coordinate 105,338,681, forward strand.
TCCTATATTTCTGCAGTAGGGAGGAACAAGTCCGTAGAAGTTGTTTTTTTTCTTTCTTCCAATCTCTGAAATGAACTGCTGCCTATTAAAAGAAATTACCTTGGTGGAGAAATTTAACAGCCAGGTAAGTTTACACATATTAGGAATTTGTGACGGCTCAGCATGGAACACAAGGACACAAACATTTTAGAATAGAAAAGAACATCTAACATTATCCGTGACACATGATCTATGTTCTAAGCTATTGAAGTGGTCCTGGGTATGATGTTAAACTGCAACCGTCGGCTGGTCTGCGACTAAACCGGCACCTCCAGTGGAGCAAGGAGGGTGTGTGGACACCCAGCAGGAATAAAAACAAAACCTGCCAAAGGGCGGATGAGTTCCTCTGTGAACCAACGGCCATCCATACCTGGAGAGGGGATAGGGACCACCAGGTACTCCCCCTACTGAAACATAATGATGACTCAACCAAACTCAATCACCATACACGCTGGAAAAGACTTGTTGGGGCATCAGCTGTGCTCCTACAACCTCCATAGTTACGGAACTGATGATGATGATGATGATAGATATCTAATTTGCAAGTAAGCAAAGCATTATGGGGTGATTATCTTTCTGTACTCAGTGCAAAGAGTAAGAAGTACCAATCACAATAAGTCATTTCTGCAAATAGCAGTACTCTGATGTACAGTATTCACTTGTTTGGAGAACATTAATATATTTTCCTTTTAGTGCAATACTGTTGTGCTTGTAGGAGACATATTGCACTTATAGGAAATCATTATTATGTTTTCCTGTTAGTGCAATATGTCTCCTACATGTACAACACCAAACAAGTGAATACTGTACAGCCTAGTACCGCTATTTGCAGAAATCACCTGTTGTGATTGGTAGTTTAGATAAAGGAAATATTTGTCTAACTGCATTCTTGTGTTTGTATGTTTTGTTTTTGACTATTATTTATAGCTGTTAACATCAGGCTTCAGGGACTGCAGCTGAAAATTAGCCGAGTGGACCAAAACTGGCACTTCTTACATGGATTAATGTGCATTGCCCCTGTAAAAGTACTCCAGCGATATTAAATGAAAATTAAAAGCAGTACAACATGGCATACAATGTAAAACTACTTTTCTGAACCCAAAAGGCAGGTGGAAGGCTGTTACCCACATTTTTGAACCCAGGCACTCAGTCGGCTTTGTGTTTTGTTGGAAAACTGTCGAGTGAGTGACTTCCACAGGAAGGAGCATAGCAAGCAAGGCGCTGCAGCACATCCTCTCAGCTGTCATCTGCAGCCCTCTCTCTTTGTTTAACGGTTCCATATCAAACCATCATATTTAATAAGGGCGCCATAAAGCCCCCTCCCTTGCAGCAGCTCAGATTGAAGTTTTGCCCAACGTCGACTGAAAGGTTCAAGTGGCCTGTATTGCGGTTAATATGCTCCTTTTTACCGACTCTGTTGTGGGATTTGCATAGTTTGTCCTTTCTTGATTTATTGAATGGTCGGAGACAGTGCAGCTTTGTGACAGTGGGCTCACACGGGCCTCTTTATATGATAATGCGAAATCCCCCAGGTTTTTAATAGAACGGAAGAATGTAATAGTCTTGCATAATTTTCCCATAAAGGCTGACACAGCTCCCCGTTTCTCTGCATGGTGCTCTCCCCCGTAGCCGCCAGGCCCTGATCAGGCGCCAGACATTTCTCAGGTGTTGCGCCTTAATCTGTTTTCTAAACTTGACAGTGCTGATAAAGTCTGGGCCTTGATGTATTTATTCTCTCCCCTCGTGTAATAACATATCTATTCTTTTTTTTAATCCTTCAGATATTAAAGCAGTCCTGCACGGAGATCCTGCGTGTGGAACCTTCCAGCGTGTGCCTGAATCGTAAGTGGATGTGCGCGTGTACGGTAGCGCCTTACGGCCAAGTACACAACAAGTGCATGGAGTCTTTCTCCATACTCTTTTCGGTGTAGGCCTGCACAATGAGAGGAATAATTTGGAAAGGGTAATTTTGATTTTGAGATCTAGAAATAATTACTTGAGGTTTTGCTCTGGCGAGATTACAGCTGCATGTGCCGATAGGAGAAGGACGATATCTGTAACGGGCACCAGTTTTTCTGTAGGTGTTGATTGCCAGTCTTCCCTGGCTCTTCCTCCTCCTCCTCACAATCCTCCATCTTGTTTATTTATGTACCGCAGAGTCCTTCGACATGGTCCTCAGAGGGAATGGCTTCACCCTTGGCCACAATAATGTTGTGGTGTGCAGCTTCGAAGTCAACAAGCAGACCTTCAGTAAGTATTTGGGAGACAAAGCTCCCAGTAGTAATTGCAGTCTGTGCAGCGCCAGACCCAGAGCGTCCCAGTCATTTGACCTCACCAGGACCAATTCCTTTTTTTTTTTTGGATCCCCCCTGCCCCCGCCCCCCATTTTTCTCCCCAATTGTATCCGGCCAATTACCCCACACTTCCGAGCTGTCCCCAGTCACTGCTCCACCCCCTCTGCCAATCCGGCGAGGGCTGCAGTCTGCCACATGCTTCCTCCGATACATGTGGCGTCGCCAGCCACTTCTTTTCACCTCACAGTGAGGAGTTTCGCCAGGAGGATGTAGCGCGTGGGAGGGTCACGCTATCCCCCCCCCCGAACAGGCGCCCTGACCGACCAGAGGAGGCGATAGTGCAGCGACCAGGACACCCAGCCACAGACATGGCCAGTTGTGTTTGTAGGGACGTCTGATCAAGCCGGAGGCAAAACGGGGAGTCGAACCAGCGATCCCCGTGTTGGTAAGCAACGGAATAGACCGCTACGCCACCCAGATGCCCCCAGAACCAATCCTATTTGATCTTTTCAGCTCCTGATTTGAAAAAAAAGACAAAATAATTCATTCAACCCACCGTATGTAAGCAGAGTAGACAGTTTGTAAGAAGGGTAGACAGATTATGAATGGAGAATAGAACATACTAAATACTTGGACTGGTGATCTGTCCTCCATATTACTGTCCCCCTACCCAGACCCTTAATTGAATTAGTGGGGTATGCACACTAAATGACTGAATAACAGATCAGTGAGGGCACTTGTTTTACGCGTCTGGTCGCAGACCAAGCTCACGTTACCTCTTACCCCTGTAAAGCATCACAAATGGTTTGGAAAATTACACGACGGGAAAGCCAGATTTCAAATGGAAAAAAAAGCGTCACCAATAAACTGGCGAACATAGGCTGTTAGACAAGTCCTGTGTAAAATCCAGAGCGTCATAGATGACCCTCGCTCCTACCCTGAGCCGCTCCATTCACGTTAACATCTGCAGGGAAACTAACTATGTTAGACCCCCCACGAATTGTCTGCAGTTTTCTAATCAGGTAATATATCTTTTATTCAGCTGTATATTCTGTGTATTTTTTTTTTTTTGGGATTGTATTTCATCGCTGGGAGCACAGGTCTTACGTGTGAACTTGACCTCCAGGCCCCATGTTTCTCACGCCTCCTGCACCGCACATCATGAGGGGGGTGTTCCAGTGTAGACTGAAGAAAACCGTGTCAATTTTTTCGCGGTAAAAGGAAATGGCCAAACTTGTTGCTCAGGTCGCCACAGTCTTGCAGCAGCTCCTTATCTATGCAGTTGATATTGTCAGGAAGACGGTCGTCGGTCATTCTTCTCGTTTTCAGTCGGCTGTTTCTGTTCTGTCAAAAAAAAACAAACAACAATTTTGATCAAGAAAAATGATTCAGCACTGGAAGTCAGTCTCTTTTGGGGTTTATTTTAATAACAACACTTCTCTCTCCCACCAGTTATTTTTTATTTCTCTGAAACACATCACTGTGAATTTATTTCCTTTTTTTTTTTTAAGTAACTTTATCCAAATCAGGAAGTGGCCGTGAGCAGATGTCTTCCTGTTAGTTCTCTCTCAGCGGAAGCTCTCTCACATTCGCCCACTTGGGGCTATTTATTCCCTTTGGTGACTTTTGCATGTGTTCTGCCCAGACCTTTATAGCAGGGGGGCACCTTCTAATTATGGACAGGCATCATGGCAGCGATGTAACATGCATCACATATGGGGAACAGATGCTGCCATCTTCTCTATCACCCAACCGCATGGAGCCCAGGCGACACAAAGCCTTTTAATTTGATATAAATTCAGCTCATTAGTTGAGGAAGAGCTGGGTCTTAGTGAACCGGAGCTCGATGTCCACTTCTGTACATTTAAGTCAATTAATGTAACACATTTCGTACAACAACAAAAAAAAATTAATGCATCTTGCAGCATGCACTTGCACATCTCTGCAACATACATGCTGGCTGTTACATGATGGGGGTGTGTTCAGATCCCCCCCTCCGTTTCTCCCCAATTGTATCTGACCAATTACCCCACTCTTCTGAGCCATCCTAATCTCTGCTCCACCTCCTCTGCTGATCTGGGGAGGGCTGCAGACTACCACATGCCTCCTCCGATACATGTGGAGTCACCAGACGCTTCTTTTCACCGGACAGTGAGGAGTTTCACCAGGGGGACATAGCGTGTGAGAGGATCATGCTATACCCCCCCCCCCGCGCGCGCGCGAACAGGCGCCCCGACCGACCAGAGGAGGCGCTAGTGCAGCGACCAGGACATATACCCACCAGCTTCCCACCCACAGACACAGCCAATTGTGTCTGTAGGGATGCCCAACCAAGCCGGAGGTAACACTGGGATTCAAACCGGCGATCCCCATGTTGGTAGGCAACGGAATAGACCGTCACGCTACCCGGACGCCCAGATTTTACCAAAGTGTCTTAGTTAGTTTTTTGAACTCAGTTAAATGCATTTAGCATTCCAGCTACCAGCCACTTGCCACCATTATATGCGCGCACACACACAAACACACACACACTCACTCACACACTCACTCACTCACTCACTCACTCACTCACTCACTCACTCACTCACTCACTCACTCTCTCACACACACACGCACCCTAATCAAAGATCCCTTTCTGCTCATCTTATCTAAATATGTGTTTTTTAACACCAGAGCAGCAGTCTATCTGCTCCACATTTGGAAACAAGCTCTTTCTCTGTCATGCACAGTGTGGTGTGAGCTCTTAAGAATGTGTGTTTTGTTCTGTTTTTTTTCCCCAGCTCACAAGGCAAGCACAGTGCGTAACGACTATGTACTGTGCCCTGCACCTGTGCTCTACGAAGTAGGCCAGTAAGTATTCACTGAGATCAGAGTTGTGGGGAAGTACTTTGGTGCGCTTGGTGTTTCTGCGGTTGTGCTGCTCGACTGGGCCTCAGCCTCAGCCTGTGAGCCTCAGCCCACAGACTGATGTCCCACTTACCCCGGACTGCAACAAGCCACAGCATGGCAAATAAGTTCCAACGAATATTTAGATAGGGCGGCACGGTGGCGCAGCGGCTAGTGCGGTCGCCTCACAGAAAGAAGGTCCTGGGTTCGAGCCCTGGGGTAGTCCAACCATGGGGGTCGTCCCGGGTCGTCCTCTGTGTGGAGTTTGCATGTTCTCCCCGTGTCTGCGTGGGTTTCCTCCGGGGGCTCCTGTTTCTTCCCACAGTCCAAAGACATGTAGGTCAGGTGAATCGGTCGTACTAAATTGTCCCTAGGTGTGATTGTGTGGGTGTGGGTGTGGGTGTGGGTGGGCCCTGTGATGGACTGGCAGCCTGTCCAGAGTGTCCCCCTGCCTGCCGCCAAATGACTGTTGGGATAGGCTCCAGCATCCCCGCAACCCTGAGAGCAGGATAAGCGGTTTGGATAATGGATGGATGGATGACTATTTAAATATACAAGTACATGTTCTAAATTAGTCTTAAACTGATAACTCACAAACCAATGATATGATACATTTTTTTAATGTATATGATTGAATAGACAATGAGATACATGCAAGGAATTATAAGGTAACATTATTTCTTACATAAAATGACATGTAATTGTCTGTCTCTCAGCCAATCAGAAGGCATGGTCAAAACTAACCATTTTGATAGTACAAAAAAATTACATAGTTAAGACAGCTATAATTTTGGACTTTTCACAAAAAAATCTAGATTTTTACTGTCTTGAATATCTTTGTGAGTGTATACAGATACAAAAAGTTGCAGAAAAATGATTTTTGAGAAGCAACCTGACAGGGTGACAGGGCGAGCACTGATACAGGGTGACCCTGTATCATACAGCGTGACCATGTATCAGTGCTTGTTTTCGGTTGCATCCATAAATGGTGATGGAGTGAATCTCAAGCTCATTTTCAAGCTAAACACAAATGTGCACACACAAATACACACACATCCCATCGTCCAACCAAACTCCCACACCTTCGTTTGTTTTATTCAGTTTTATTTATCTTATGTCTTTTTTATGTCTTTTTTGTTGTTACGTATTTTTCATGAGCTGTTCTTTGTGTTGTCTTGATGCTGTTTGTTTGTGTTGCGTGGTTCATCTGCACATCTTCAGGGATGTGCAGATGGACGGTTTTTGTCTTGTATGTTTCTTTTTTTTCTTTATTCTGCTGTTCAGTTTGTTCCCTGCTTTTTTAAAAATTATCAGTTTTCATCATTTTGTGTGCTGAAATGTACTTCGGCAAAATCTATAAATGTGCTGAAATAGAAGAAACACACCAGGTGAACTCTGACTCACTGCTCCTGTTACCACAAACAACCAGTAAACAAGTCGAGTCCAACAGTAAAGATTAAACACCTGCAAGCCATGATGAATTACACAACCCCCCCCCCTCCTACCACCAATATAAATATGTGCTTATTTTTGGCTGGATAGCTATTTCCATGGTAACATCATCTCTTATAATCCCAGAGCATAACAGATGATCGCTAAGACGTCCTAGATGGGACAACAGATTTTAATGTCCTCGCTGAACATAATCCAATCAAAAATGTATGATTATCAGCGCCGCTGGCTCCTGGAGGACTTTAATCTCCAAAACAGATTATAGATCGTATGAGGATGTTAACTGCTAAAAAATCAACTTTAACCTCACCTAAAATAATCCTCTCATTTTCTAATCCAATCTACAGGCGACCCCCTAACCCCCACCCCCCACCACTACCACTACCAAGCTGATAAGGAAATGTTAAAAGTCATACAGGGAACTGTCAGATAATGTGTGGCATGCAGTCAGTCCAACTAAGCTTCAGTTTAACTGACAGTAACATGTTTTGCACTTTGTCAAAACTGGATATTATGCCTCTGGACATAAAGTTAAGTGGAAAATATAGAATTCTGCATGTCTTTTCAATATTTCAATGAATTGATATGACAGTTAAAGGGTAAATGGACTGCATTTTATGTAGCTCTTCTAGTCTACCGACTACAGAAAGCGCTTTTTTACAATGTATGACTCACATCCAACCATCCACACACATTCATACACTGATGAAGCCATTAAAAGCCATTGAATCTCACCCACAGGTGGATCAGTGTAAAGTTCTGTCTTAATGAGATACGTGTGGCCTTTCCTGCTGGCGTACAATAGACTGAATGTCAATGTCAGTGTTTGTGCATCCAGTCTGCATGAGCTGGAACACAGTTTCTTCTGTCAGCCTGTTTCTCTCTTTTGACTTGATGTGCTTCATTGTTGAGAAGCTGCAGATGTAAGTGCTCCCAAACATGCTGGCCATCGAGAGTGCAAAATCCTCGAGGAGTGGAAAGCGGGACACGGGTAGTAGTTTCCAAAATGAAATTCCTCTCTCATTACGCTTTGCTTGAAAGAAGGGGTCTGACTGTAGTTTGCATAGTTCAAGCTGCAACTCTGGGAGTTGCTCACTGTCAGCAGCAGAGAGGGGGTCAGTGAATAACGCAGTTCGTGGCTGCATGGTGCGGAAATCTTGAAAGCATTCCTTGAACTGCTGCTGCAGTGTTTCTGTGTCTGCTCTGTACTTGAGAAATGTTTTCTCACATTCGGGGACATCTTTGCGCACCTCCACAGGTAGGAAAGTGTGCCAAATTTGGATGGTCGGATGAACAGCCTTCTCTGAATAGGATTAATTTACACTTAAATGCGTTCATGTGTGCATAGATCCAACACGGTTTGGCCTCTTCCCTGTAACTGCATATTAAGGTGATTAAGATGCGAGGTAATATCCTCAAGGAAGGCTGTGTCGCAGAGAAAATCTGTATCCCTGAGTTTACTGCCGTAAGCACTTGTATCACATCGAATGCTGTCCTCCAAGAACACTGGGATTTCAGTGCGCAGCGCAAGAAAGCTCTCCAGGCACTTCCCGCGGTTCATCCATCTTGATCTCAGTGTGCATCTGTAAATCCCCATAAGCGGCACTCACTTCATCCAAAAAGGCTACAAACCGCAAACTTCCTATGATTGAGAGACCTGCCCCCCCCCCCCCCCCCCCGAATGAGATTGGTAACCTTGGTAGCTAAATCCATGGCATGGCTGAAGTTCATCGTCTTGGCACAGAGGGCCTCCTGTAAGATCAAAATGAAATAGGATTTAACCTATGATAAAAATTCTCATCAAGAAAACCCACATTCATAACCAGATATTAATAGTTAGCTGGCAACAACGTGACCCACCTGATGTGTGATGCAGTGCAATATTGGACTGTCGATGCTGCTCTGTTGGAGGAGCCCGGCGAATCCAGTGCGTCTTCCTCGCATTGGTGGTGCGTCATCAGTCACAACAGCTGAGAGCTTGTCAGATCCCATGCTCACTTACAACACTTTTAAAGGCATTGAAAACATCCTTGCAGTTGTAGCCTTTTATGTGAAACAGCATTCAGAGGGTATCTCTCTTCCGTAATGTGATGTATTTTTAAGTAAAACTGGCAGCTGGTCCTGATGACATACCTGTGGAGGCATGGAGATTTTTAGGAGAGATTGCAGTGGGGTTTTTGACTCAACACAATCTTGAAAAGTGAGAGGATACCTGAGGAGTGGCGAAGCATACTTGTACCGGTTTTCAAGAATAAGGGTGATGTGCAGAACTGTAGCAACTACAGAGGTATAAAATTGATCAGCCACAGCATGAAGATATGGGAAAGAGTAATAGAAGCTAGGTTAAGAGGAGAGGTGACGATTAGCGAGCAGCAGTATGGTTTCATGCCATGAAAGAGCACCACAGATGTGATGAATGCTTTGAGAATGTTGATGGAGAAGTATAGAGAAGGCCAGAAGGAGTTACATTGTGTCTTTGTAGATTTAGAGAAAGCATACAACAGGGTGCTGAGAGAGGAGGTGTGGTATTGTATGAGGAAGTCAGGAGTTGCAGAGAAGTATGTAGGAGTGGTGCAGGATATGTATGAGGGAAGTGTGACAATGGTGAGGTGTGTGGTTGGAATGACAGGTGGGTTCAAAGTGGAGGTGGGATTACATCAAGGATCGGCTCTGAGCCCTTTCTTGTTTGTAATGGTGATGGACAGGTTGACGGACAAAATCAGGCAGGAGTCTCCATGGCAGATGATGTTTGCGGATGACATTGTGATCTGTAGCAAGAGTAGGGTGCAGGTTGAGGAGAGCCTGGAGAGGTGGCGGTATGCACTGGAGAGAAGAGGAATGAAAGTCAGTAGGAGCAAGATGGAATACCTATGTGTGAATGAGAGGGAACAGTGGAATGGTCAGGATGCAAGGAGTAGAGGTGACGAAGGTATATGACTTTAAATGCTTGGGGTCAACTGTTCAAAGTAACGGGGAGTGCAGAAGAGAGGTGAAGAAGAGAGTGCTGGCAGGGTGGAGTGGGTGGAGAAGAGTGTCAGGAGTGATTTGTGACAGAAGGGTATCAGCAAGAGTTAAAGGGAAGGTTTACAAGGTGGTTGTAAGACCAGCTACGTTATATGGTTTGGAGACAGTGGCACTGACAAAAAGACAGGAGACAGAGCTGGAGGTGGCAGAGTTGAAGATGCCAAGATTTTCATTGGGAGTGACGAAGAGGGACAGGGTTAGTATGAGTATATTAGAGGGACAACTCAGGTTGGATGGTTTGGAGACAAAGCAAGAGAGGCAAGATTGACATGGTTTGGGCATGTGTGGAGGAGAGATGCTGGGTATATTGGGAGAAATATGCTGAATATGGAGCTGCCAGGGAAGAGGAAAAGAGGAAGGTGAGGGAAGACATGCAGGTGGCTGGTGTGACAGAGGAAGATGCAGAATGCAGGTAGAAATGGAAACAGATGATCCACTGTGGCGACCCCTAACTGGAGCAGCCGAAAGTAGTAGTAGTTTCAAGTAAAACTGGATATCAGGGCGGCACAAAATGTATGGAGGGATGTGATTTGGTCCTTTAGGATTTGACTGGGTTGTTCAAAACTTAGGATATTATTGGTTGGAATGTTGCTTGTCCACCCACTCGAACATGGTGACACAATTACAAAAACATGGCAGTTTCAGAGGAAGTCAAGGTGATTATTTTGATATGAAATAATTGAAAACGGGGCGATTCTAGGATCAGACCTTTAGGGGGGGTTCGGCCCCTAATGGGAATGTGACATGCATACAGTGCCTTGCAAAAGTGTTCTACCCCCTTACTAAATCACTAATTTCATTGGCTAACAATTAATACATTAATATTTTTCCATGTATGATATTTTAATTTACAGCAATACTTTAACCATTAAGTTACATGAGTTTTACGTCACAAAATATTTCTTAAGAAAATGAGTCGGGGCGTCCGGGTAGTGTAGCGGTGTATTCCGTTGCCTACTAACACGGGGATCGCCAGTTCGAATACCCGTGTTACCTCCGGCTTGTTGGGACGTCCCTACAGACACAATTGGCCATGTCTGTGGGTGGATAGCCGGGTGTGGGTATGTGTCCTGGTCGCTGCACTAGCACCTCCTCTGGTCAGTCAGGGCACCTGTTCGGGGGGAGGGAGAACTTGGGGGAATAGCGTGATCCCCCCACGTGCAACGTGAAACTCCTCACTGTCAGGTGAAAAGAAGCGGCTGGCGACTCCACATGTATCGAAGGAAGCATGTGGTAGTCTGCAGCCCTCTCCGGATCGGCGGAGGGGGTGGAGCAGTGACCAGGACGGGTAGGAAGAGTGGGGTAATTGGCCGGATACAATTCGGGGGAAAAAGGGAGAAAAAATCCACCAAAAAAAAAAAGAGGTAGGATTGCCAACTTCCTGAAATGGAAATAAGAATGCCGGGTGGTGGAGGTGGGGTGGAGACTATATGACCTTAGACTGAGGAGCTCCGACTACTGTGGACCTATTACAAATATCTGATTATTGCATAATGCTCGTTTTGTTCAAAATGACGGGTCTTGCTCTTACGCCTGCATCACCCTTCAGTAGTAGGCTTATGTAAAGAGGTAGAATAAAAAGGCCCACATACTTGGTTGTGAAGACTCCCTGTGTCCTCCACAGCCTCTCACTCCTCCTATAATCTTCTCCCGATGCACGTTATTTGACGTCAAATTCCCCCGTGACTAATGGTGAAAGCCTTGTGGCAGACCGGGCAGTTAGCCTTGTACACATTCTCACTCACGCATCCATTGGTAATCATTTTCCCATTCCCTTCTGTACTTTTGTAATCTCTCTTTTTTTTCTGGCGGACTATGTTCGCAGGTAGTAATTTTTTAAATCTCGCGCCGCTGTCAGGTGTATCGTGGCAACATGACAGACAGGCTGGGGGATAACAGAGCAAAAGGGTTTCCTTCCATTGCGTACAAATCGCCCTGTCATAATAGTCTAACCTGTGATGTTGTTCTCCCATAGATTTGCACTGAACTGATTCTAAAAAATACACAACAAAGTGCGTCCCATATCACTTCAATACAGAATACGTCTTTTAGTTTCTGATTATGGGATGATTCCATAATAATAATAATAATGATAATCATTATTTATTAGGGGTGCTGAGATGAAATTTAGGTGTGCTTGAGCCCCCCTAAAAAGTCTTAAAATCGCCAATGATTTAAAGACTGATTTTTATTTATTTATTTATTTATTTTCTGGGATAGGTTGTTGGTTAGGTGCAAATTATGACGGGGGAAATGAGCTAAAAAGGTATAAAAGCTTTTTTTTAAATTATTTCATACCGTCTTTAGGAAGTCCATCTCTTTGTATTTATCTTGATTCTACACTGCCGTCAGTGCAGCAGAGGATTTTCTCATGGATTTTATTTAGTAAAATTAAATGTTATCTAAATAAAATCTATTATTACCCTTTATTATAGGTGACATTACAAAACTGGAATGTCTGCTAGCTAACTACCATGCCAGTCTGTATTCCCTTCCAATAGTGGAGAGGGGAACAGATGTGTTTCTGTTTTGCCTGTAAACAGTTCTTTGGGATGGAGCTGAAGTGTTGCATTATTTTGGTAAGTGTGCTGGTAATCCTATGGTAGCTTGATCCAGAAGTCATCAGCCTACAGCTAGGCCCTGACAGGACCTCAACTGATGCTACGTGCCAGCCATTTGAAAAAGGCCTGCTTAATTAACTCTTGGCTGCTGACAGTGACCCATTAAGTAGTTAGCTGGTGCAGGCTGTGAGTAAACACATCTGCTGGAAGGGCTTTAAAAGGATGTGCGACAGATGCAGCCATTCCCTTTTCCACGGTCCCCACTTAAATAATTCACCATGCACTGACAATCCCTGTACCCCAGACCACCTGCATCTACCACTGGAGCCTGGAAAGTTCTGTCTCTGTCCATCTGTCTGCCTCTTCCTCCATCACCACTACTGCTGCCGAGGGTGCTCCCCAACACGGACTCTCGTTGGCTGATGAAAAATTGTGTGTTTTTCCCCAGACCCCCCCCCCCCCCGTTTTCCTTTTGACAAACCACACTTTGTAGCATGCGAAGCCTTTCTCTTGCCGAATGTTGCTAGAGTATCTGGCTATCTTTGTGTTTGTCCCAGAAGGTGTAAATTACTGAGGAACTGTGTTTCAAGCATGGCGGGCAAGATGAGGAGCTCAGCTGATGCCTCCCAAATCCCACTGGGGATCTGGAGGGACCTGAAGCGGGCTGCCCCTTGTCCAACCTGGATGTCCAGGAATCACAGTGTTCCCAGTCGGTCACAGAGAGAAGTAGCGGTACTCATGGCGCAGGCATCATCTGTGGTGACAGCTGCGCCATCAGCCTTGGAACATCGGCATCTGCTGACGCCCCCCCCCCACCACCACCACCACCCCTTCTTCCTTCACTTCCCCCTCAGCTCCCAACCGTATCCCCCTGTTAAGAGACCCCTGCACACCCTTCTGGGGCATTGAGAGAGGGGTTAAGCGGCTGCACTCTTGCACCAGCATGTCCTCACTTGGTGTTTTCACAGTGATGGCAGAAAGTAAAAGATAACTCAAGGGGAGGTCCACCTGCTTGGTATAACTGGTATAACAGAGAATGCGGCAGGCCTTGTCAATAATTAAGAATCCCCATCCCAGGACTGTTGCCTGCAGCACCGTGGTGATTCCATCTGCTCTGCTAGACGCGGATGTGTACGATAGAAAGGCACTGTTGTTTTATCAACCTCCATGTTGTGGTACCGACATGATGGTTATGTATTGTTTTATCAAAACTTGTCTCATCGAGCTGAGATAAGTTTTCTATGAGTAGGTGGTATTAATTGGCCTTGACCCCTGCATAGGCATGAGTAAGTTTGAGAATGCTTCAAGATCTCCCTTTAAAGATAGCATAAGATTAAAATTGACTTTTTTACCTTGTTAGCTCAGTTCCGCCCACCATTTTATACATCTAATCAACAACAGCAAAAATTCCCTTTTGCAATTATTTTACATCAAAATTTAACCACCTCCTCTAGTTTCTCTGAAGTTCCTCTAAATTGCAAAGTTTTTGTGATTGCATCAACAAGTGTGAGCAGGCAGGTGAGCAACATTCCAACCAATAATATCATAAAATGTTTTGGACGTCAAATCCTGAACGATCAAATCACATCACTCTGCATATTTTGTCCCACCCTAATATCCTCTTTTAATTGGAAATGCATCACATGACGGAAGAAAGATGTGATCTCACATTGTCTTTAAGGAAAAAATTAGCAACTAAGAACACTTTTCCACTTTTAAAAAGTTTCTTTTCCAAAATTTTTGTTTCCTTTGTGAAAAAAAGATTATTGAATATCACTGAAATCTGGAAAATCCAGCCTTTAATTCTTCCTTCTTGAGAACAGTCTGTAAACTAGTATCCCCCTTTCAACCAAAGGCTTAGGTTATCCTTTTACACCCTTTAGAAATCATCACAGTTTGATTTTATATGGCCAAGAGTAACTTGTCACTTTCTCCAAGTGGTGGCTGTCTCTCTTGGTTGCTGAAGTCTTCATCTAGTCCTTGGGTATTTTTTAAAAAGGTCTTAAATAGTTTCCTGTCCTCCATCAGAACCACACAGAGTGATGGACCCCACATTCCCGGTGACAGGCTCTGCATATGCTCCACCATGAATTATTCACCCTCCTCAATTTCCACATCTTTAAGCGAAGTTTGAAAGCCATTAGTGACACCGAGTGTCACCGGCTCCAGCTGTATCGCTTCACCAAGGTTTAGCGTCATGTTGGGTTTCCCTGTCTGACAGGATAGCGAGGGTACGAGGAGCCAAAGTTTCCATAGTGCCGCTTTGGACCTCCTGCAAGGGGAGGGGGGGAGCCTTCTTCTGTTCAACTGGTGGCTGTTGGATCCATTTGGAACCGATGTCCTTTTCTACCAGGGTTTGACAAATCCCCCATGGCACCCTGAACAATCTGCCATCCTCTCTCCCATTTATTCATACACAACTATCTGACCCACCAAGCTGCTGCAACGCTCTCCCCAATGTCAGTCACTGTCTTTCATTGTGGAAATGCTGAGTGACGGGAAGCATTGTCCTAAATTATTCATCGTTCCTATTTTTTTAGGTCAACTATTGTGTATTTTCATTCCTTTCATATCCCCTTTTTGACTCATTTGCTTTTTATCTTCAGTCCCTCCTCCCTACAGTTCCACAATGGATATAAAGCTAATTCAGAGATTTGGAGCAGTAATCATTTTGTTGCAGTACAATAAGTTTCTGCTCTATCATTGCCGGGCCTGCAATTATTTTCTAATTAGACATTTGCAGTTGCCAAATTAGACATTTTCTTTGAGAACTTTGTTTTAATTTTTACTATATAAGTATTGCTCAACCAATTGTACGATGCAATTTTAACGTTTCCTGAAAATGAAGGGAGAGAAAGACAAGATGAGCTATGACCTGTGCCTCTTTCCTGGAGCAGATTCCTGCCAACTCAACAGGCACCTCGTGCAATAACCGTTTTGTGTCTGGAGGACATTAAATGAACACAAAAAAGAAAAAGGAGGTTACTGATTGTGGTTGGGGTGTGGTGCGTTAAGGATGTCTGGCGGTGTCGGGGGGGGGGGGGAGGCAAATGTTCGTCAATGTAACTCACTTGCGAGGTTTCCTCCTTTACGTGCCGGGGCCCATACATTTCCAACCTGATTTACAGCCCGCCCACCATTACCGTGGATTGAGTGTGTCAGCTGAATTAGCCTCTCCCCTCACCCTTTCAGCAGAGGCGCCTCGTTAACATGCAGGAGCTTCCAGCAGCTTTGCATAAGCAGAGCCGCACAACATGTTAAGCATTGACAATGCACACAAAGAAACATGTCTGATATACCTGAGGGTTGGAAAATGTGATGCAACCAAGGAAAACCTACGCGTCAACAAGTTGGCAGCAACGTGAAAGTGCATCTAGTTGCAAAGTACTGTAAATAAAGGATTTTAAGTATTTAGCACTGGTAAATAAGGAAAGTTGCAAAGGAGTCAGTTTGGAATATTTAGAATACGCTGCATAGTAATGGACACATGGTCCGGTTGCTCATCTGTTTAGACCCATTGGAGAATTAGCGGCCCAAGGCACAGCCTCAGGCAAAATCCTGGGCAAAGAGAGGGCTCTTGTTATTATTCTAAAGGACTAGTTTTTATTGTGCAGGCCTCCCCTGTATGCTGCCACACACTCACAGCTGGCACCTCTCAGACAAGACAATAATGCCTAGCCGAGTTCTTTTCTCTCCTCTCGCTGTTAGAGGGAGGATTTGAGGCGTTTCGCTTGTTCCATATCCTGAATTCTCATTAAATCTGTGGTAATTGGATTGGGTGTAATAGACATATGGAAATTGCGGTGCCGTTCATCATTAGGGTTTTTAATTGCGCCCAACCGGCCCACCCACCCCACTCCGCCTTTTTTCCTTTGCAAAGAAGTCATAGGAGTATGGCCAGCTGTTTTAACATGCAAGCTCTAAAATGTATTAGTCACTAGAAATGAAGCACTTGTGCTTATTTTTAGTTACTAGTCACTATATTTACAGTTGCTAATGTAATTTTACTGGTAACTATAAATGGTTACTAGTTCTTCATGAGTTAGCAGTAGTCAGTAATTTAGATTTTTTTATTCTTTTTTTTTTTTTTTTACTATTAACATCTACACACTAGTTACTAGTAAAGTTACTAGTTATTTTTTATCTCACATTTCTCACTTGTAATTGTTTTAACAGGTTTCCAGTAGTATTCAATAGGGTGGTGCATTTTAGAAATATTAACTTTTCACTACTACTTTTGAATTTTTTTTCTATTATTCTATAAGTGTGCATGGCCTCAGAGCCCAATATCGATCTTGCACACCATGCTTGGTGACAATTGGACCAACTTTTTAGGAGATTTGCCTACTTTCTGTTGAGGTGGCTGCATGTGGCGGCATGTAGTTTGGAATTTTAGAACTCTTTACAACTATGGCTAAATGGTGTTCAGTGAACATAACCAAGCAAGTTTGGAGGAGATAGAAAAAAATAGGTTTCCCACTATATCCAGCATGGGGGACATCCAATATGGCTGACACCACAGACTTATGGGATAGTGATTTGGGCATGGATGGAGACGTCATAAGGTGTAGGTTTGATAACTTTCAATCAAATGGTGGTGGGGATATACACAACTATATGTAGCAACATTTTTTTGATTACTGTAGCGCCCCCTGATGGCCAACTGGAATAAAAGTAGACGTTGGCAGTGTGGACCCCATTTCCTTGATAGTCAGCAAGTTTCTTTCTGTTCGACCTAATTTAATCTAATCTCAAGGCTCCTGAAATTTGATTGGACTATCTCTGACCTGTGGCAGCCATCTTGTTTTGACCATCAACTTCATCTTAATTGAGCCTGTAGAGCCTTGAGCCACGAGTGTCACAAAGTTGATTGAAGAAATGCCAGCTTCCTGTTTAGGAGCATAGGCTGCAAACATGTTTGTTCATGTGGCACACAATGTTTGGAATTTCAGAATTCTTTTGAAAATTTGAGGAGACACATAAGGCGGCATGGTGGTACAGTGGTTAGCGCGGTCGCCTCACAGTGAGAAGGTCCTGGGTTCGAGCCCCGGGGTAGTCCAACCTTGGTGGGTCATCCCAGGTCATCCTCTGTGTGGAGTTTGCATGTTCTTCCTGTGTCTGCGTGGGTTTCCTCCGGGGGCTCCGGTTTCCTTCCACAGTCCAAAGACATGTAAGTTAGGTGAATTGGCCATACTAAATTGTCCCTAGGAATGAATACGGGTGTGTGTGTGTGTTGGCCCTGTGGTGGCCTGGTGGCCTGTCCAGGGTGTCTCCCTGCCTGCCGCCCAATGACTGCTGGGATAGGCTCCAGCATCCCCATGACCCTGAGAGCAAGATAAGCAGTTAAGATAATGATTGGATGGATGGAGGAGACACATCATATGGCACCAAGTATATGATCATAGGACCTACGGTATAGGAAATACAGCAATGTGAAAAGTGCAACTTTGACCTGATGGTGGCGCTAGAAGCCTGGTCCGGCTGGCCCCAAGTTTATGGAATTTCCATTTGGCATCGACCCCTATGAGCCTCGAAAGTTTGAGAAAAACCTACCAAGCGGTTTGCCCTGTATGGCCAAAAACGTTGGAAAAATAATAACCATTGAAACACTCCCAAACAACGACCGGACCTTAAAAACTACTTGAATGACCATGGGCAGTCTTTAAACTCTATATTCTGTCAAGATAAATACCCAGTGGACATAATAATGCATCGCATATGTTAGTATGTCTGTTAAGAAACAACTGACACCAAAATTAACATTTTCTATTTTTTAAAACAATTTAAAATCACCGCTACTAATTTATTAATTATTAATATAATAATTAGGCTGAACTAAAATGTCACTAGGTGTGTGTGTGTGTGTGTTTGTGTCGGCCTTGTGATGGTCTGGCGGCCTGTCCAGGGTGTCTTCCCGCCTGCCGCCTAATGCCTGCTGGGATAGGCTCCAGCATCCCCGTGACCCTGAGAGCTGGATAAGTAGTTTAGATAATGGATGGATGGAACAATAATAATAGGGTGCCGGATGGGGAGCCGGATGTGGGTATGTGTCCTGGTTGCTGCACTAGCGCTTCCTCTGGTTGGTCGGGCTCCTGTTCGGGGGGGGAGAGGGAACTGGGGGCAATAGCGTGATCCTCCCACGCGCTGCGTCTCCCTGGTGAAACTCCTCACTGTCAGGTGAAAAGAAGCAGCTGGCGACTCCACATGTATCGGAGGAGACATGGTAGTCTGCAGCCCTCCCCGGATCGGCAGAGGGGGTGGAGCAGCGACCAGGACGGCTCAGAAGAGTGGGGTAATTGGCCAAGTACAATTGGGGGGAAAATGAAAAAAAAAGTGAGGGGGGGGGGAGACATTTATCTATACATACAATGCATACTCATACTACTAACCTCCTCAGAGCTTGATTCTGGCTGTTGTTATAATGAATCTATGTATTGTGAAAATGATTGCATACTGGTTCATTTGCAGAACTATGGACGTCTTCATCAGCTTGAACAATGGGGTGTCTTTCATCACCAGCAACCATGTCATCACTGCTTCTTCATGTGTAAGTTTGAGTTCTTCTTATCTCAAGAAATCCTGCATTGTATATCCTGTTTACAGAACGGATTTAAGCTCGTTTTTACATGGAACTGTCTCTGTAGTGCAGCTAGGCTTGAGAGTCAGTTGGGATAGAGGAAAAAGTTTTGTGCTGTGATCAGTGGCAGCTGGTGCTAACAATTTTTTTTGGGGGGGGTGCAATTTACCTTGGTGCAGCACATCTGACAGCTGCTTTAATGTCCATAGGCTACATTGTCCTTCTTAAAAACTGTGACTGTGTGGACATTAAAGCAGTTGTCAGATGTGCTGTCCCAAGGTAAATTGCCCCCCTCCCCAAAAAAAATTGTTAGCACGAGCCGCCACTGGCTGTAATGTAATTTGTGTGTGTGTGTGTGTGTGTGTGTGTGTGTGTGTGTGTGTGTGTGTGTGTGTGTGTGTGTGTGTGTGTGTGTGTGTGTGTGTGTGCTACATTCTATGAAGACTTGCCTGCAGTATTCATTGGGGGATGAGTTTGTAGAAATTCCCCTTCATTAACTCATGATGGGGATGTCCGATAAACACGTCACTCTGCCTTTCATATACACTTTACTGACATTATCTTACACTTGTTGTGTATATATACAGCAATCCCCAATTTTGCTATACAAAGAGCACCAAACTTATAAATATGTATATTTGTATTAGTTTTACAATGTGTTATGTCCCAATTTTTCTATGTGTAAAACCTGTCAGATCAAATCTAAGGTGTAGCATAAAATGTGAAGGCAGATTCTGATTCTGCTCCAGTTTATTGTAATGATTAATTACCAAGATAACAGATACAGCTTGATACTCAAATTCCTCACATGCCCCTCCATTTTTTGAATCCCATTCCCCTCTTCCATAGCAGTGTTCACTGCTCATTTTAGCGGGATCTGTCTTAGTCCTTGTAGCTAAGGGGGCTTCATGTGGGTCCTTTGACTTGCCCTGCAAAACAGAAAGTCCACACAGGGATCGCCAGTTCGAATCCCTGTGTTACCTCTGGCTTGGTCAGGCATCCCTACAGACACAATTGGCCATGTCTGCGGGTGGGAAGCCGGATGTGGGTATGTGTCCTGGTTGCTGTACTAGCACCTCCTCTTGTCTGTCGGGGTGCCTGTTCGGGGGGGGGGAGGGGGAATTGGGGGGAATAGCGTGATCCTCCCACATGCTGCGTCCCCCTGGTGAAACCTCACTGTCAGGTAAAAAGAAGCAGCTGGCGGAGAGAAAAATGGCGGGGGGGGGGGGGCAGGGGGAAGAAAACAGAAAGTCCGAAAAGTCCTATAAAGTTTATTCAATGAAACAAGCAGCAGTTCCCGTAGTAACAAAGGATAAATAAGCTCATGGTCCCTACCATAAGATGTTTTTAAGCCTGAAATATCCCATTATTTGGCAATCCTTCCTCTAAATTACAGGGTTTAGTATACTATTAAGGTTAGTGTATTCATAGCCATAGTAGGTCAAAGGCCAGTTTGCACAGGGTTTCCTGTGGTAGGAATAAAATGGTCCACTTTTTCGGTAAAAAATAGCCACCTCTTTTAGTAGGCTGACTACAGCCCTGCTTATTTCCTTCCCGAGCAAGTCAATGTCTTACATGATCATTCTGCAGGTCCAGGAATATTGTCTTGTTCCTCTGGTTTAAAATATAAATACAGGTTTTTGCTATAAAAAAAAATCCCCCATATTCTATCAATCCATCCATTATCCGACCCGCTTATCCTGCTCTCAGGGTCAAAGGGATAGTGGAGCCTGTCCCAGCAGTCATTGAGCGGCAGGCGGGGAGACACCCTGGACAGGCTGCCAGGCCATCACACGGGCCCAATTCCTCATTATTATGCCACAATATCCCGGAATGGATGCTGACAAGAGCTGGTCTTTCTGCTTGACCCATGAAGGGTGGCAGTGGCTCAAGAGATAGAGCAGGTCGTCCGATAACTGGAGGGTTGCTCGTTTGATCCTCGGCTCCTCCTGGCAAAAATGACGGTGTCCCTGAGCAAGACCTTGAATCCCTCACTGCCCCCAATGAACAGCGTTACCTTGCATACCTTGCATAGCTGACACACCATCGGTGTACAAGTGTGTGTGTGTGTGTGAATGAATTAATTGTAAAGCACTTTGAGTGGCTGTTGCAGCTAGAAAGGCGCAAAATGCAACTTGATTGCTTTTAAACTAGCATCTATGTCATGTACCAACAGCAGAGTCCTCCATGTCACAACACCTCTTTTCATACATGGAAAAGAGCAGGGCCGAGCTCTGCTCCAGCCGTAAATGGATCTAAATAGGCTTTAGTACGTCTACATAGTCATCTGTCCCATGGTATTATTTTGTGTGTCTGTGCCGGTGTGCACACTTACATGTCTGTGTGTTTGTTCACGCTAGGGCTGTGCCATTGGAATTAAACTATTTTACTTAAGCACGTCCGGGTAGCATAGCAGTCTATTCTGTTGCCTACCAACACGGGGATCGCCGGTTCAAATCCCCGTGCTACCTCCGGCTTGGTCGGGCGTCCCTACAAACACAATCGGCCGTGTCTGCGCGTGGGAAGCTGGATGTGGGTATGTGTCCTAGGCGCTGCACTAGCGCCTCTTCTGGTCTGTCGGGGCGCCTGTTCGGGGGGGGGGACTGGGGGGAATAGCGTGATACTCCCATGCACTATGTCCCCCTGGTGAAACTCCTCACTGTCAGGTGAAAATAAGCAGCTGGCGACTCCACATGTATCGGAGGAGGCATGTGGTAGTCTGCAGCCCCAATCAGCAGAGACCGGGATGACTCGGAAATGTGGCCAAAATGCAGTTTTGCAAAAAGAGTGGCCAAATGCAATTGAGGGGAAAAAAAGGGGAAGTTTTTATTTTACTTGGAAAACCTGCTCTAGTTAAAAATAGTGTCGATATAAGCTTGATAATGGATGTTGCTATAAGATTACAGAAGTGTAACTGCACAACTTTGTTCATCCGAGTATGAAGATAATACTGGTGATTAAAATGTTTAATCACAATATCAGTCAAATAATCATGATTATCATTTTATGTGTAACAGTGCAGCGTGTTTGTGTGTGTGTGTGTGTTTGTGTTAATATGTGTGTATGACTGAATGTGTTTTGCTCATGTCAGCTTATATGGGTGTGAATTTGTGCCTGTTGAGTATGTGCTTGTGTATCATAATCAAACCTATATTTCTCCATCAAAATATGGTGTTAAATTTAAGAATTTGTCCATGGATGACCTTGCAGCCACACGGTTTCCATATAGTTATTAAAAACAACATTTGCAGGGTGTCCAGGTAGCATAGCGGTCTATTCCGTTCCCTATCGGGCATCCCTACAGACACGATTGGCCGTGTCTGTGAAACCAGATGTGGGCATGTGTCCAGGTCGCTGCACTAGCGCCTCCTCTGGTCGGTCGGGGTGCCTGTTCGGGGAGGGGAGGGGGAACTGAGGGGAATAGCGTGATCCTCCCACGTGCTACTTCCCCCTAGTGAATCTCCTCACTGTCAGGTGAAAAGAAGTGGCTGGCGACTCCACATGCATTGGAGGAGGCATGTGGTAGTCTGCAGCCCTCCCTGGATCGGCAGAGGGGATGGAGCAAGTGACCGAGACGGCTCGGAAAATAATGTAATTGGCCAAGTACAATTGGGGAGTAAAAAGTGGAAAAATAAAAACAACGCCACCCCAACATTTGCTAGAGCAGGGTTGTTAAATGGACCCAGATGGTCGCTGTGACATCAGTGCCTACCTGTCTGAGCTCTTATGTGATGGAGAGGTATCCTTTAAAAATAAAGCTCACTCCATGCATACATCTAGGGATGCACCAATCTAATATTTTTTACTGCCAATGCCGGTTCCAAGTACGAATGTTTAACTATCGGCTGATACCAAGTAAAGATCCAGTCCATTACTTTTGCTGAACATTGCAGACCTTGCCATTAGTTTAGTGTCAATGGGCAAAATAAATTAGATAGAATCAGTTTTATTTTTTTATCCTCATTAAAGAAATACTGGCAGAATTACAGAAGTATCAGGGTTTCCTAAACCAAAGGCACATGTCTCTCTCTCTCTGCCATCAAATTAAAAGACTACTCCTAAGTGCTGGGAAGAAAGAAAAAGCTTCCCCCCCCCCCCACCTAAATTGATTTCTTACACCATGAGCCAAAGCGTTATGACCACTCACAGGTGAAACAAATAACGTTGATTGTCTCCAAACGAGGCGCATGTCAAGGTCTGGGGTAGATTAGATGGTAAGTGAACAATCAGTTCTCATACTCAACGTGTTGGCTGCAGGAGAAATGGGCAGGGGTAAAGACCTGAGTGACTTTGACAAGGCTCACATTGTTATGGCCAGGTGGATGGGTCAGAACATCTCTGAAACAGTAAAGCTTGTGGGGTGCTCCCGGTCAGCAGTGGTGAGTACCTACCGACAGTGGTCCGAGGAGGGACAAACCACAAACCAGCAACAGGGTGTTGGGTGCCCAAGTCTCACTGATACACAAGGGCAGTGAGGGCTATCCCACCCGGTCCGAACCGACAGAAGGTCTGCTATGGCACGAGTCGCAGAAAATGTTAATGATGGTTACTGGAGGAATGTGTCAACATACAGTGTATCGCACCCTGCTGCACATGGGGCTGCGTAGCCACAAACTGGTCAGAGTGCCAATGATGACCCCTGTCCACTGTAGAAAGTGCCTACAATGGGCACGCAAGCATTGGAACTGGATCTTGGAGCAGTGTAAGAAGGTTGTCTGGCCCAACGAGTCCCGTTTTCTTTTAGATCACATGGATGGCCGTGAATGTGTGCACCATATACCTGGGGAAGTGACGGCACCAGGATGCACTGCGGGAAGACAACAAGCCGGTGGAGAGGGTGTGATGCTCTGCTGGGAACCCCTGGAACTGGCCATTCATGTGGGTATCAGTTTGACACATGCCACCAACCTTAACATCCTTGCAGACCAGGTACACCCATTCATGGCAATGGTATTCCCTGATGGCAGTGACCTCTTTCAGCAGGATAATGCGCCTTGCCACACTGTATACGTTGTTCGGGAATGGTTTGAGGAACATGATGAAGTGTTCAAGGTGTTGCCCTGGCCTCCAAATTCTCAAGATCTCAATCCAATTGAGCATCTGTGGGATGTGCTGGACCAACAAGTCCAATCCACAGCGGCTCTACTTCACAATTTACAGGACTTGGAGAATCTGCTGCTAATATTTTGGTGCCAGATACCACAGGACATCTTTAGGGGTCTTGTAAAGTCCATGCCTCGGTAGGGCAGTGCCGTTTTTGCAGCACATGGAGGACCAACAGCATATTAAGCAGGTGGTCATAATGTTTTGGCTCACCAGTGTATATGTGTGTGTGTGTAGGCATGTGTGTATATGCGTGCGTGTTTGTGTGTGTTGCATGTGTGTAGGGTGGCTGGTAGTGTGCAACATCAGTGCAGAAAATGCACAGTGAAAAAAGGTGCAATTTCTGAAACAACTGTATGCTTGTCCTGTCTCCTGCCAGTCAGACAGTATGGTGGTGCTGGTTGTGTTCCTGCTGGCCCTCGCCATAGCTATGGCACTGATGATGTGGTGGTTTTGGCCTCTTTGCTGCAAAGTGGTAAGTTCAAGTTTATTGAAACAGGTAATTTTCCAAAGTTTACTCATTTCAGAAACTTGTCTTAATAGGATGCTCAACAGTAAGTCACATGACATGGAGAATGTTTTTTTTCCCATTGTTTTGAAGTAAAACAAAAACCAAGAGCAACCAATAGTAAACAAAAGGTTTGTTGACATCTGATTCGAAGCTAAGTAAGGGAAATTGTGGTGGTAGGTAACCCTATCTGAAAGTGCAAAACGTACTAGCATCTGCACAACACAAATTGCAGACATTGTATGTATATCAAGAACTGGGGCCGTTACATTCTACATTTTTTCATTCTTTAGATTTTGTCTTTTATATTTTACGATCATATTTTTCCTCTTTGCTATATTTCTTGCCTTTTTTTTTGGTTTGTTTCACCATTGGGAACATCTGCAAGTGAGCATGTCATTGCATTGGTTTGCATAGTGTAACTCTTGCACATAGAAAATACTTGCAGAAGGACACCAGTCCAGTTCTTACACCATTTACAGCTGGTGAACCTACTGGGTTGAATCTGCATTGGGAGGAAAGTGTGTATTGGAAGGCTCAATGTCCTTTGTTCTTCGTAGACAGTTGTATTGTTCCTTAGAGGTATCTAGAAATAGATTTGGTAATACTGGTAAAGAAACTCAACATCTAATGTGTCTTTTCCCTGTGATTGGAACTTAGTTTAGTGGGAAACTTTTTCATGACTCATCTAAGTGTCTTCGTCTGTTCTCAGCTGATGGTCAAAAGTACTCATTGTTCTTTTTTCGGTTCCTAGAAACTAAAATGTACAAGTTCCTAGGAACTTAAATGTGCAAGACCCTGTTGGAATGAAATGCCAGTGTTGTTGTTGTTGGCACCTTCCTCACCACTGGTAAACAGAAATGCAGACAGAAAATAGCTACGGCTGCTATGTGCCATGCAATTTTTCCTGGGAAAGTCCTGGCTGATGGGAACCATTAGAGTGAGATGTTGCAAATTGTTAAAGATTCTGATATTCGTAGATTAGCTGTCGTCTTCAACACGCCGGTAATACAAAATATCAAAAATGACATTTGTTTTCATGTAAAGCTCAAGGATTTTAACTATGACTTTATCATTTTCATTAAGCTGTTATTGCAAACCAAAGAGATGGTGTAGCCGAGATAAGACCGAAATCCCCTCTCGGGAGGCCAGGAAGACAACAGCTTTTTATATTTACCAAACGCTGCTGCGCTGCTTTACAAATCCAACGCTGTCTGGATGAGTAAAGCACCACCGAGTGGGAAGAATCCCTCTGAAAATTCAACGTTCAATTAAAAACCACGTTGTTGAACGTTAACATGCGGTCAGCTCTTCATCGAGGGTTGATCCAAGTTAGTGGGTTACGATTTACATTAACTACATTACATGACACAATCATTACACAACCACAGAGAGTTTGTAGATGTGTCATAACTGATCCAGTACGAGTCATGAAGGTTGTATTCATGTGTCATGGAGTATGCATGTTGGTGAGCACTGGTAGGTAACTACGAGGTTTGCTTAGGGCCGTGATGGAGGATTCAGAAACATCTAATCCTGACTGAGTGTTCAGCTGTCCAGATGCGGTATGGTATAATCATCCACCATGCGGCAACAGAAGATATTAGTGGATCCAAGAAACCAATCAGTAGGCCTAACGCACGAACTATCAGCCTGCAAGGTAGCATCCTGAAAGGCTAAGCTGTTCAGCACCAGGGGGACCGAATCATACGTTGTTAATGTGATACGGCATTACTCTTAAACATATGAATAAAGCCTTTATGACTCATCCTGGATCAGTTATGGCGTATCTACAGATGGTGTATAGCTGTGTAGCGACTGTGTCATGTAATGTAGTTAAACTGTTACCAGTTAGTGTGAGTGACACCTGCATAGGGCCAATACACCCCAATCTACTCACACTGTAGACCAGGGGTCGGGAACCTTTTTGACTGGGAGAGCCATAAAAGCCAAATATTTCTAAATATATTTCATTGAGAGCCATATAGTATTTTTAACGTATAATAAATTAAATATGTCTTACTTTTAATGCGACTTCTGGTGCTGCATGGTTTTGCTGATGGCCTTGTAGTCTGGTTCATACGTGGTGAGGTTGAGCTTCATGCAGGCGTTGAGGCTTCCATCAGTTAAACGTGAGCGTAGGTTGGTCTTAATGTTCCTCATATGCGAGAAAGACTGTTCACATGCATATGTAGAGCCAAACATGGTCAATACGGCAATACTCACACGCTGCATTGTGTGGTATGTCACAGGAAGCTCGTTCCAAGTTTTAAGAATCAGCTGGTCTTCAGGTTGAAGATTTTTAATTTCTGTCCACTTGTGTTCCCTCGCCAGCTCTGCTCGCTGTCGCGCAAGACTTTCCAACTCTCCATTAAGTGACTTGAACTTACTCATCCACATGTCCGATGCCTTCAGGTCAGCAACTTCCAGCTCAAAGTCTCCGATAGAGACCCCGGGGATGCATGTCAGGTCGATTTTGTCCACTGCACACTCATGTGGATGAGTGATGAACTTGAAAAGACCAGTGCGCGCACGAAATTCTCCAAAACGTGCTTTGAATGACTGCAGGAGATTGAACGTAAAGCCAGCTAGCTGCTGGAGATCCAGATGTTGAGTGGAGTCACTTGCTAAGCATGCATCTCTAAATTGTTGCAGTCTTTCAAAGTGCAGAAGGCGACCTGTTTCAATGTCCCTGAGAAAGACTTCCAGCTTGCTTTCAAATGCAAACACTGCTTGTTGAAGGGATGAGATTGTATTTCCAATACCTTGCATTTTCACATTGAGCTGGTTCAGATGGCCAGTTATGTCCACGAGATAGTGAAACTGCAGGAGCCAGTCAGTGTTGTCTAGCTCAGGATGCTTGACGCCTTTCATTTCAAGAAAAGTCCGGATTTCACTCAGGCAAGCTGCAAAACGGCTGAGCACCTTCCCCCTTGACAACCAACGCACGTTGCTGTGTAAAAGCAGACCGGGATAATGATTCCCAACTTCTTCTAACAGAGCTTTAAACTGGCGATCATTTAAAGCTCGGGCAACAATAAAGTTGACCACTCGAATGACCAGAGACATCACCTCGCCAAGCTCCTGGCCACACGTCTGAGCGCAAAGCGCCTCCTGGTGCAGGATGCAATGAAAACTTAGGATGGCTCTCTTTTCATGTTCACGGAGAAGCGCTACAAATCCTTTGTTCTTCCCCAACATACAGGGTGCACCATCAGTACAGACAGAAATAAGTTTATCCATCGGTAGTTTTTTTTCTTTAGCAAACTCCATGAAAGACATGAATAAATCCTCTCCTCTTGTTGTCCCTTTCATTGGCAAAACAGCCAAGCTTTCCTCACGCAGTGTGTCACCTGCAGCATACCTGGCAATGATACTGCACTGAGATAGATGGCTAACGTCTGTTGACTCATCTAACGCGAGAGAAAAGTATGTCCCGGCGTTTATGTCCTTAATTTGTGTTTCCTCGACTTGATTTGCCATCATGATGCTACGATCATGCACAGTTCTTGCTGACAGGGGCATGTCTTTTATTCGTTTGATTATCTTGTCTTTATTTGGGAAGTCATCAAGCATGAATGTTTTGGCATACTCGCCATCTGTGAATGACTTTCCATTCCTTACTATTGCCAAAGCCCCCGCAAAGCTAGCGGAATTCCCGTCACCTTGCTTGGTCCACACACGTAGTTGCTGCTGACTCGTCTGCACTCTCCGCTGTAGCTCCTCGCATGCCCTTTTCCTGCTGTCCCCCGCTGGATATTTCGATGCAAATGAAGCATGGTGCGTATCGAAGTGCCGCTTTATATTTGACCGTTTCATCGATGCAATTTTATCATTGCATATTAGACATACCGCAGATCCTGCTCTCTCCACAAATGCAAATTCCTCTGTCCACGCAGCCTGGAATGCACGGTAATCATCGTCTTTTTTTCTTTTCGCCATCTTTTCCGTTACAAGGGTTGAAGCGGATAAACTAGTTGGCTATCTGATAAAATTGATTTCTTCACCTTTACAATGACCCGGACATGCTCGCGAGCCATTGGTTCCCGACCCGACCCACGGGTGACCCGTGACCCGTGAAATTTATCTTCAAAACTAATTTCTGTTTACTTTAAAATGACACAGTATTATTAAGAAATATCACAAGTATTTTAAAATCAGTTCCAAACTGATTTTTTTGAAAAAAAAATAATTTTCAACTCAAAATTGTCTGGGAGCCATATGCCGTCACCGGAAGAGCCATATATGGCTCGCGAGCCATAGGTTCCCGACCGCTGCTGTAGACTCATCCCCACATTGGCCTGTGCTAGGTAGCATCATCTGAAACCGCGTTCGTGTGCTCCTGCACGAAAAACCCAGCGTTGTTCACAGACTTGTCAGAAAGGGAGGCCGTGTCAAGTATTTTCTCATTTCCACAACTGCTGTTGATTTCCTCAGCCCATGGTGGCTTAGCAACACCACTGAGGAACAGCCTCAAACAGGATGTCAGAAAGCCACATCCTGTGTATCAGTGGCTGGTGGCTGAGTAAGTGGGGTTATGAAACAACTTGCCAGAGGAGAAGAGGTTAAAGTGCAGATGTAGGACACTTTGAAAAGCAGGGTTGTCACTGAGCGGTTTGCAGAAAACTAAAGGACACAAATCAATTATAAGCCAGGATCATAAGAACAAGAGGTTGCAGCAAAGTACGTCAGAAACCCAAGAGATGGACGTCCGGGTAGCTTAGCGGTCTATTCCGTTGCCTACCAACACAGGGATCGGCGATTTGAATCCCCGCGCTACCTCCGGCTTGGTTGGGTGTCCCTGCAACCTACAGACACAATTGGTCCTGTCTGTGGGTGGGAAGCCGGATGTGGGTATGTGTCCTGGTCGCTGCACTAGTGCCTCCTCTGGTCGGTTGGTTGGGGCGCCTGTTCAGGTAACTGGGAGGAATATGGTGAAACTCCTCACTGTCAGGTGAAAAGAAGCAGCTGGTGACTCCACGTGTCAGAGGAGGCATGTGGTAGTCTGCAGCCCTTCCCGGATCG
Organism: Lampris incognitus; assembly: GCF_029633865.1. Lineage (NCBI taxonomy): Eukaryota > Metazoa > Chordata > Actinopteri > Lampriformes > Lampridae > Lampris > Lampris incognitus. Next base: position 105,368,150 of record NC_079211.1, read on the forward strand.
GCAGAGGGGACGGAGCAGTGACCAGGATGGCTTGGGAGAGTGGGGTAATTGGCCAAGTACAATTGGGGAGAAAAGGGAGGTGGAGCCCCCCCCCCCGCCCAAGAGATGAGCCATAGTTTGTTTGTGTGTTGCATGTGCATGACATCAGAGCAGTATGAAAGAGAAGTGAGGGAAAGACCGAATATGAGGAAGTAAACGAAAGCCAAAATAATGCCCTAGTTTCAGTAGGCTTTAAACTGAAATGGAGAAGATAAGTCTTGAATGTGAGACTCGAGTCTCACATTCCATCATTTTGTCTGTCAATATTAATGCTGTTTTATCTAGCCGCCCAACTGCCCCCATGAAAAACCAGCGTCTACCCATTTAGCTGTTTACAAAAACCCACAACAGATTATTGTTCGGGGCTACGAGAGAGGCGCTGCAGATGGGGCACCCTAGTCCTCTCCCTCTCTTTGCCTTTTTTTTTTCTTCTGGGGGATCTGATAAAAGGGAATTTACTGTGCACATACTCACCACCCCCCAAACCCTACCCTCCTAACCCCACCCCCAACCCTAAATGATAGACGTCACCTTGCTTTGAGGACCTGAAGGGAGCCCGTCCAGGATGAGATGGAAGCATATTTTGGAAAACCAACAAAGGCATTAAAATGTAAACCCCCCGCAGCATGTCTGGCCGCGGCCGTGTTTGTCTTGGTGGAGAGAGCTGCTGTCGGCCTCCGCTGCGGGACCCACCAGAGGAGGAGGGCCATGTGTGACTTGTTAATATTTAAACCCCCAGTCTGCCAGGTTTCAGTAGTCGGGATGAGGCCATGCTCGCTCGCACACACACACGCATGAACACACACATGCACATACATACACACACTCTCTCCCTCACTTTTTCTCTCCCTTTCTCCCCGGCATGGGAGCGTGCCAAGAGGGAGGTCATACAAGCTGTGAAGCGATGATTTCTTTGTTTATGATTTGTTTTAGAAATTAAACTCGGAGCGGCGTAGCTCAAACCGGACTCGTGAGGGAGGAAGGGGGGGGGCAGCTGTGAATTACATCACAGTTTTTCCAAATAAGAGACCACTTTGTTTCTAATAGGGATGCACCTGTGTTTTAAAAAAAATTTTTTTTTTTACTGAAACACAGTAGTGCAGTGATTTTTGTACCAGGGTCAGTGTTTCCTGTCCCCACACTCTCATATTATTCAAGGTCGGGTCATATTAAAAAAAGCGGGCGGTGAGGAATTGTAAAGCACGCCGCTTTTAAGTGTGATTAGTTGCCGGCTAGGGTCATTACGCACACATTTTCTCATAAATAGGTGAGCCCACCTACAATTAGATGTACAAATCTTGTTTTTTTTTATTTGTAAATATGCTACCTGCCGCTGTCACGAGAAGCCGCTCAGACACCGCGTGGTGCAGCATGAGCTGATTTTGAGGTTAGGCGAACAAATAGATTATCAACTCCAGTTGGACTATTATGGAAAATGGGCCATATGGGGACGGCGCCCCCCCGTGCGTGCGATTGCGATTGGTCAGATTGCCTGGTGTCGGTGTTGCCGTGAGAGCCGCCGGGGCTAATGTCAGATGGCTAGGTATCCCGCGGTTTTAGTTTTTAATTACGCCATGCCACCGCGTTGTCGAGAGCGTCCTGGTCACATCTGTGCATCAGGTAGTTAGAAAGGAGAACAGCAGATCCCAGTCATTTGTATAATGCTTTATTTATCCCACAATATGTCCAGGAAATCTGCTGCATAATTTTTCAATAAAAGGAGGTAATCCCGTCAACGTAAGGTGCGCCTGAAATGATGTTAATCAGCGTATGGAGAGGCCAACAATAGACCTCTACCGGATTTGCTTACAGCCAGTTGTGTGTCAGAGAGCGATTAATTAACCCTAATTGATTATTTTTCATTATTCTAATGACAACACTACTATGTGGGGAGTGTAATGTTATGCCTGCGCTTAACTGTGAATGAAACAGCTGTTAGGATCTATGATATGCCATAATTACATTGCGCTTTTTTTTTTCCAAAACCAATTTAACAAATGTGTAACGGGCAATGGCGGTGCAGTATCCATCCTCGATGAGTAATGGACAAAGGTCTGACTCTCATTTGGCAGGCTCCTCCTGCTGAGGTATTGTGTCTTGGTGCTAATGCTTTTTATATATAGAGCAGCTTGCTAAAGTCTGCTGTGGGGAGGGGGGGTGGAGGGTGGGCTCTCGGAAGCCGGAGAGTGTTAGGTCAGTTTAAGTTAAACTGTATTGATCTGTTTGGCGAGATAGAAATTTGTCATTTTGCTGCCTATATTGTCCAGACAGAGAAGCATTGATCAGCCTTGGCTCAGCCTCAGATCAGTGCTGATCAGCCTCAGATCGGCCTCAGATCAGCGTCGCCTGTCATTCAAGCCATTCCTGTTCACCTAACACAGAAGCATGGTCGATAAGCATGGGACTGGGCTGTATGTCTGTTCAAATCCTAGAGCAGTCTGGAAAATCTGGGCGGTGAAATAAAGATGCGTTATCGCCTCAACAACAGGAACTACCATTGCGGTTCCTTTGGTTTTAAAACTGAAGCTAAAGACTGGTTTTACTGGACGTCTCCCAGGTGTGAATGTGCATTACAACACCTCACTCAACCTTGCTTGCACAGAATAAAACAGCATGATAAGGTTATAAGACATGATGAGATTGCATCATTAATAATACTGTTGAGACAGTATGTGGCCATTAAGATGCTAAGATGCCATATTTGGAACATGCCTCTCTGTTGTTTTGTTTTCATTGTCTTCACTTCCTCACATGTCAATATCCTTCCTGTCGGACTGAGGCAAGGCTTACCCTGCATCAGTACTGTATATGGCCATTGTACGAGTCCTACTTAATCTGTTTATCCTGCATCCATCCTGCAATAGAACTGTGAAGAGTGGGGGGTGTCCGGGTGGTGTGGCGGTCTATTCCCGTGTTGCCTCCGGGTTGGTTGGGCGTCCCCACAGACACAATCGTCCGTGTCTGCGGGTGGGAAGCTGGATGTGGGTATGTGTCCTGGTCGCGGCACTAGCGCCTCCTCTGGTCGGTCGGGGCACCCGGGGGGGGGGGGACTGGGGGAATAGCGTGATCCTTCCCACGTGCTACGTCCCCCTGGTGAAAGTCCTCGCTGTCAGGTGAAAAGAAGTGGCTGGCGACTCCACATGTATGGGAGGAGGCATGTGGTAGTTTACCGCCCTCCCCGGATCGGCAGAGGGGGTGGAGCAGCGACGAGGATGCCTCAAAAAGAGTGGGGTAATTGTCAAAGTAAAATTGGGGGAAAAAAAACTGAAGAGTGGAAACCATTGAAATAGTACCCAGTACTGCTTTCCTCCTGCACCTGTTTGGTATTAATACTGTATCCAGTGGTAGCCATTATACAAGTACTGCTATCCTTCATTATTACTGCAGACCACTGTATGTTGCATGTGCCACATTCAAAGGAAGTTCAGTTTCGGTAGCACAAAGCAGTGCAGGAAGCAAGCCTGCGGTAAGAAAACAAGCGCTCCTAATGGCGATGACATCTGCATCAGAAATGACTAAATAAATATCTGTTATCCAACTGACAACTGACAAACGCCACCTCTGATGGTGGGCAAGGGTGGGGACTGCTTTGCAATGCAAATCTTAAAAAAAATGGCATATCGTCTTTGAGTGGAGTCGCATTGTGAAAAACCTGCTACTCAGGTGTCATGTCATGCACCAGTGTTGTGAATGATGCTGCCTCGATGGACAGTCTGATGTGTGTGTGTGTGTGTGTGTGTGGTGTGTGTGTGTGTGTGTCTTACTATGCTTGTGGGTTCAGCAACTCATCTCCCGCCCAAACAGCATTTGGAGAAGGGCCCAGGCCTCCTCCTCCTCCTCTGTATCTCACTCGAGCTAATTAACTCCTTAGGACTGTATGATTGGGGGAATTGCTCTGGAGCGCTGAACCCCATCCAATTAATTAAGAGCCATAAACGGGCAGCGGCGCTCGCCCCAAAGACTCCCCTGTCAACAAGTTGATTTTCAGCCTTTTTTTATTTTGCACGGGGGGCCGCTGATGTTGGTTTACAAGCGGCATCCTTGTAATCGGTAGTCATCCGGGGCTGTCGAGGACGCAGGCTGCCCGATTTCAGCGCAGGCTGGCAGAGGCCCGTCATCTGCCGTGAAGACGAGCCCAGGGACGTCTGTGTTTGACTCAGTCTCACCTGTCAGGCGTCACCTCCATCAGCCTCATCACCGCAGGCCCTGACGGTCGAGGGGTGGGTGTGTGTTTTTGTGTCGGTGTGCATGCATGCGTCCTGTCTACATTCCCTGACGGGCGTCTTGCTGACTGCTTGCTGTCTTTTTTGTTGTTGTTTCTTAATCCAGGTCATCAAAGACCCACCACCGCCACCACCGCCTTCCAGACCACCTCCACCCGTGAGTACATCACAACCCCCCCTCCACAGGGCGGGCCTCTGTCCCCATCACCACCACCTGCTCAGACGCAGAGGAGTAGGGTAGCTAGAGACACGGCAGGGAGAATAAAGTCAAGGAAGGATGTGAGAGTAGTCACTGGCGGTTGTGTGAGACAAGCGGCCATATTGGAAGAGTGACATCAACCTACATATTTCAGCATGAGCCTCTCATTTTGTTGCGAAACAAAACAATGTGAATTCCTCATTTCTGTGTGTTGAAAGACAAAGGAATTTTATCGTTGCCAGGCCTCTCTAGTAAGTAAGACAATTTTTTTGTCGAATAATTATTTTCAGACTGATGTCCTCTTTGGTAAGCACCATCGTGTTATTTAACAGGGTCACGACATAGATTAATACCGTACCTTGTTGTCTGGACTGGTGCTGAGTGCAAACACTCACGGCACGGAGTGGGACATAAATGTGTAGATGGTAAATCATAAATAATACGGTGTCCAGTAAAGATTTCAATAGTGTAAATCACTATTTAATTTCACAACTCCTTCTTACTTATTGTACAGGCTCTCGTTGGTCATGTTTCCTGTAGAAAGACCTGAAACCACCTACCTTGTGGGGACATTTTATGGGTCCCCATGGGTCTATTTTAGGGTTAGGACTTGGGTTTAGGGTTAAGGTTAGAATTAGAATTAGGTTAAGGTTAGGGTAAAGGTTAAGGTTAGGCATGAAGTTATGATGGTCAAGGTTAGGGTTAAGGGCTAGGGAATGAATGTGGGGTTCCCCACAAGTATAAGGTGACATGGGGTGTCTGTGTGAGCGTGCACTCTGAAATGTTGAAATTCCCCCCTCTCCCGTCCTTAGGAGCCAGATCCTCTGCCCAAGAAGAAGTGGCCCACTGTGGATGCCTCCTACTATGGTGGGAGAGGAGCCGGAGGGATCAGGCGCATGGAGGTCTGTGCTCGAATCTCTCCCTGCTTTAACTCCATGGCTGACAATTTTCATTCTAGTTCAAGTTTCTACTGTTGGCAAAGTAATTTTACACATACGAACAGTTGGAGTTGGGGGAAGCTTGATATAAAATACACAGGATATAAACCCGTTGCTGTAAGGTAGGAGTAAACAGACTAGTAGTATCTAGACAGATTATCTTCTTGCCTGAGAACATCTAGTACTGTGTAGTACCTGCAGTGAGATACAATGCTCTCTTTGTCCCACTATAAAACCATCTGACTAACAAACAGCTTTGTGAGAGTCGAGCATAGTGGTGGCCGCCAGTCCTGGGAAATCAAATCTGTCTGGTACGAACAGCTGAATCATGCAAGATGACAAACCACATGCCGCAGTTTCAAGCAGAGACTTGACGAATAGAAGTTAAACATTCTGTTCTTTCATCATACTCTTTTCTATTGTAACCTTGGATCTCCTCATGCTACTTATTGTGTAAACCTGCGGCTAGCTGGTGAGGAGGTGCTGATGTAGGCATGTTTATCTCTTCAGCTGGAAGTTTGCGGTGTATACTGGGTTTTGCAGGCAGCTAAGTTTGGAGTGGGGCTGACTGTGTGAGAGTGTGTGTGTATGTGGGTGGGGGGGGGGGCTGGGCTGGGGGAGAGCGGTGCCGGTCAGCCTCGTCAGCCTCATGATGACTCCAACATGACAGGCCCTGCCATCCCCTCGTCCTTGGCCATCCAGGTCTGATTGGATCAAGTCATCGTCGGGATGAAGGATTGAGTGCTGCTGTCTACTTGACGTTCCTGACTCTACCCCCCTCCACACACACACACACACACACACACACACACACACACTCTTTCTGTCTCTCTCACACACACACACCTCTCATACACACAAGCACACACTCTCACACACCTCTTCAACCCCCACCTCCCGAACCTTGGCAGCCCCTTTGTTGTACGCCTCCTCTCCCTGCCCTCCTAGTGGGAATCAGATTTAAAGGCAAACCCCTTCCCTGCTCCCCATCCCTCGCCTCGCCTTCCACCTCCTGCCATACCCCCCCCCCCATCACTTCCCAGCCTAGAGGAAAGTGGATGGCGTGGATGGATTTTCCCAGAATCCTTTGGGATCGCCTACCTCTTGGCTTTTTTTTTCCCTCACGAGTGTAAGCGAGCTGCGAGTGGGGCTCCAGCGCTCCTCTGCTCCTCGACTCCTGCGCCTCTTTCTTCTTACCAGGGCAGGTTGATTGTCTCAGACAGCTCATCTCCACTTCTAAAGGCCCATCCATCCTGCAGATCATGGGGAGAGGTGTTTATTAAAATCAACCTGTCCTCCTCTCTGCATCTCCATGTAAAACAGCATGCCGACAGAACCCACCATTCCCATCTGCTGCCACCGCTCCTCCCAATATTTCAAACACACGAGGAACACGCGACGGTGACACCGTATCTATTATTCAGCAGACCCAGTTCTTTGGTGATACTGCGGGCCCAGGATATGTCACCGAAGTGATTCTGAAAATCTGTTCTATATTGTCGAGGCTTAACCTACAGCTTGAAGACTGTGTCGCTAATTCATCACCCCTCCCCATCCATGTGTGGGTGTTTTTTGTTTTGTTTTTTTTTATTCCGCACAACAGATGTGATGAATTCCATTAAAAATCAGGAGAGCTTCACACACACAACACAAACACACACACACGTGTATGCCTACACTCTCACACACATTGTGCGAAAACGAGTTGATTAGTCAACAGATTTTCCGTTTGTGAGTGCTTTTTGAATGCGGCAACTGTCTTTGTAAACCCCTCCAGCACATATTCTGCATCTGTCCGCTGTAGATGTCCCTCACATGTCTTTCTGGAATTATAATCAGCTGATTTAAAACTCTGTTATCGCTTAACACGAGAACCACCGGGATTTCACTCCTACCCAAAACGATCATGGGCGGTCAAAATGGCAGTTGGTATTTAAACTCTATTCTGTCAAGATTAATACCCAGGTAAGATATTAATGCATTACATATGTTAGTATGTCTGTTAGGAAACTTACTGACACCAAAATCAACATTTTAACCACTACAATACTATTTTTAAATAATTTAAACTTCAGAGAGACATGGTCGAACTCGAATAGCAATATTGAAAAAGTGAAAATATTACCTGAGAAAACGGAAAACACATATTGCTAATCTAACAAACGTAACAAGGCCTATAAAACATGAAATGTAAAAAAAGAGCTGAAAACAAATATTAAAACGGTCCCAAAGAACGACCGGAACTTAAAAACTACTAGAACGACCATGGGCAGTCATTTTGACCACCACGGTTTTTAAACTCTATATTCTGTCAAGATAAATACCCAATTGAGATATTAATGCATTACATATGTTAGTATGTCTGTTATGAAACTGACACCAAAAATTAATATTTTAACAAATTTAATACTATTTTTCAAACAATTTAAAATGGCCGCTGTCCAACGCCTGTAAATACTGCAATGCCTCGGTGGTTGTTATGGTGCGTCTGTAACGGCGTCTGTAACCAGACACGTTGGCAATAATCAAAAATCAGGTTTAGGCTATTACTCTGCACTGGAGAACGCTATAGGACAGAGCAATGAACTTCACGAATGCGACCAACACACGTCATAAATACTGACATGACACGCATGATCACGCACAAATTACGAGTGGTCATTTTGACTGCTCATGGTTGTTTTAGATAGAGCTTCCTCACCTCACCTAGGTCGTCCGTCAGGACGCCTCTTATAGGGTTTCGGTTTTGCGTGTTTGTTTAGAGCATGGGGCGCTACTCCACATGCAGTTGTATGGTTCTCTGCTAACTGGAGGTTTTATGCCTTTCCACTGTCAAGATGCATCGATCATCTGCAAAGCCACGATGTCCCCTGTGCCATAGCAGCAGGGGGACATCGTGGCTTTGCAGGTGATCAATGGTAGATCTTATTTGTGCAATTGGTCTAAAACTCGTTTTAATGCAAATATAAGCAGTTTTAGAAGAATTCAGGGGGCGGCAGGTCTGTAGCCCCCCCCCCCACACACACACACACACAAAGCTGAAAGAGCAGGAAAACTTTCCTTTTCTCTAAACAGTTCCTCATGTGGGAACCAAATCCCAGCCTGCAGTTAAAAGCTCGACCTCAGTAATGTTTACAGCTTGTGAATGTCCTGTTAGGGTTTTCTACCGGCGCTAATACAATGGCGGTTAGGGGTTCCATTCCCTCTGGGGCCAACTCCGCTGAGTGTATCCACTGCAAGCATTTGAGCCCAGCAAACACACTGAGTCAACATCAGCTGAGGCGTCCCTGTTGGGCTGTGCAGGTCCGCTGGGGAGAGAAGGGCTCCACCGAGGAGGGGGCCAGGCTGGAAAAGGCCAAGAACGCCGTGGTGTCCATCCCTGAGGAGGCAGAGGAGCCCATGATCAAGCGGACTCCCAAACCTTCCCCGACCTTCACCCGCACCGAGGACAAATGGTACACCCCCATCAAGGTGAGCTCAGCATCCATTGCCTAACATGCTAAACACACCACATCCTGTTTTTAAACACAACACACACACAGGTTTACACAGGTGTAACTTGGCATGAAAACTCAATCAGTTCGACTTTTGTCTCATTTTCTCATCATTTCTGCCACTCTTTTCTCGAGTTTAAATACTTTCTTTACTCTTCTACTCATTGTTTGTTTCACCTGCACACATTATTTTTCTTGTTTTTCATCAATTGTGTATATATACTTTCCGAATACAGAGCCAAATCTGTCTTAAAAATGAAAGGCATTGGTGTGTGTGTGTGTGTGTGTGTGTGTGTGTGTGTTTTTTTTTTTTTACCATCAGGGCCGTGTCGATGCATTGTGGGCTTTGCTGCGGCGACAGTATGACCGAGTTTCCCTCATGCGTCCAACCTCTGCAGACAAGGTAAGCTTTCAGAGATACCTGCTGAGGTGAAGTCTCAGTCCAGACCCTGAGGCTGCTTGACCCTTGGTCCAAACCGCTAGTGAACCAAAGAAAACTGTCCTCAAGCACAAGAAAAGCCCCTGTGAAAAAAGGGGTAAAACACAATACTTAAACAAAAAATGCCTGGTCAGGTTTGTGTGTCACAGTTCATTCATTACCGTCTGGCACTCGTACAGCAGTTTAGATAAACAGACGACTTCTTCAGCAAACATCTTATTTCAGAACCTTCAGCTCGGATGGAAGTGAGTCAGATCGTCTCCACAAACGAGTGACCGGGTCACTGTGATGCTCCAACCTGCCTTACATAGACATCAGTGAGGGTGGTTGGCCCGGGTCCCAGTGACTCTTGTTTATCACCTCGGTAGCGACGCCTGATGCATTTATACAGGCGTTTACACAAGTGGTCACAGTTGAGAAATCTCATTTGTCAAACACAAACTCCTACAAAGCACAGTTTTGTCATGTTTTATCAGTTGCCATGCCGATGGTGATTGGAGAGCCACTTCTGGCAGCCTTTGTTTTCTGCACTTTATTGTGTCCTTGAACTGTACACGCAAGTGTGGGCGACCTTGTTTAAAAGCCAGGATGCACTTAAGGACATTTTGTGTTGTGATTACGGGTCCTTCGGAGCGGCCAGCTGTACTCGGCTCGGCGTTGTCCTGCAGTATAACCGCACACATGGGTTACGCCTTACTGGAGGGGTTTGCACTTCTAAGGAATACATCTTGGTGGGAATCAAAGATGGAGGGACAAAAACACATCGTAAAGTAGAAAAAGACACACCGCAATGTGCACACTGCAAGAAAAATAGGATCTAAAAACTTCTCGGAGATTATATTCTGCCGTTCGGTGTTCTCATGTCTGGTGTTGTGCTTGGAGGTACTACATAACAGTGTAAGAAAACAGTAGCATGAATATATATGATGCAGGAGAAATGCTAAACTGAATAATCTGAGTAATAATCACATTTTAGCAGTTATCACACGTGAAAAACCCTGTGGCGTGTCAGTACCGTGTTATGTGACGGTTGGAAAGGATGGAGTAAACTTGTGTTTGCCACTCGCTGGTTTCTAAAAATCAAAGGAAGCGGCCAGAGAGTGTTTGGCGTTGCGCTGTTGTTCACTAATGGAGTGATGCATGAGCAGCAGCTGCACAGCCTCACTCGAGGATGTGCGACAAGGACGGCCTAATATGGTCAAAGTCTGCAACTTCCACCGACGTCTCTCAGGCCTCCCTCAGCGAGTATGAAACCAACGCTAACCGATGAACGCTCGGCATCCCAGCGGCGCTTAAAAAGAGCCGCCTGCTCGGCCTCCACAGAGTCAAGGTTAACCAGATGTTTTGATATATCTCCCGGTCTTTTTAAGGGCATAACTAATCCGCAAAGCCACACCATCTGTTGTGGAAATTGAGCTGAATATCTAATCCAGAGCGAATAGAATAAATTAGCAATAATTTGCAGATGGATTCACTGCTCCCGAGCGTTCAAACTACGTTTTCGGCTTTGCACTAAGCTTGCTTTAAAGTGCACTATATTTTCATGTCGCTAACTGCCACGCTTGTGAATGTGTACTCTGTCAGCTACTGTAGAAATCTCTCTTCATGCTTTCATCCAGCATGAAGGGCATTGGAAGCTGCTCCTTGTTGAATGTTTTACAGATGAAGTAAATTGGATTATTTTGCAACAGACCTTAATGTCTTCAGGTAGTTGTAACTCAAGTAGTTAGGAGGCTGTTTCTTGTACCAGCAGGGAGCAGCAGGTGATTTTTTTTCAAACGCACCCTCTGGGGGGATGTGGGGGTGGATGGACCAGTACAACAGTAGTTCAGAGAAAACATACACACACACACACACACACATAGAAAATGAAAGAATGCGGAGCCATATGAGTATTTTAATAGCCAACAGAGTGATGTCACACCATACATTTTTCACTCTCTAACAACCTCAGCCGGTGTATTACTCATCAGAACAGACCGTCACCACCATACATTACCACTTCGATCCCCCTCCAGCAGTCGTGTGGCTGGTCAGAGTGTCCTTGAGCAAAACACTTGATGTGCATCATCACCCTGAGCTGCACACTCATTGGCTGTCGCCTTGGGCAACAGCATCAACCACACTGACTTGAAAGGAAATGTGATGTGAGCTTGGTTTCACTCTCATTCCAGCTCATGTGGCCTGAACTTGCTTTGGGATGCAGGCTGTCATAGGTGGAGGTGGGTGTGATGCGACTGGGTGATACAGATCACCCGCTTTTGTGGATAACACAAAGGAAATCCTGCAATGACAACTGCGTGACAGCGAAGTTATTCACAACAAGGCAGAATTTGTTTTTTCCAAAGTTAACGCTGACGGCTTCCCCAAAGAAGGAGGAAGTAAATGTTTCCTTGACGTGGGGTTGCACCAAGCACTTGGGGCCAGCGAATTTGAAAAAGAAAAACGGATCCCAGTAGCTGCTGTGAGGAAACCAGTTGTTTCTACTGCCACTTAGACAAAAGGAGGAGGACATGAAAGACGGGCGGCCTGCCAGGTAGTGGGAGTCTCTGGCACCGCCGGCAGCCTTCATTTAGATGCCAACCACTGCGCAAAGCCTTACTTTCAAGGCCTTGATCAGGATGCACGCGGTGCATACACAGGTTACCCAATCGGAGGCCGGGACGGGCACGTGCCTTTGCATTGGGTTTCTTGAAGTGGTGGGAGAGTGTTTTGGTGGGGGCCGGAGCCAGTACACACAAACTCAATTCTTATTCTGGCAGCAGTTATTTTGGAGTCATTCTACTGAGATTGGATTTTCTAAAATTCAGCTTTAATACATCAGAGTCAGAATTTCTTCATCAGTTGTTAGTTTGCAGTCCAAAGGCATTTTATTTTTACAATTTACTTACAACTGGGAGGCAAGGGAGTAAGGGGAGTTAAAACACACAGCTTCAAAACTAACTTGGAAAAACCAGCTTCAAGAGGGACCATACAGTGCTGACACTGACTATTGCAATGCTTTTCCATTCCATTGTCTCAGTTTAATAATCGAATTGTTTATAATTGGTAACTTATGGGGTGTCTGGGTGGCGTGGCAGTCTATTCCGTTGCCTGCCAACACAGGGATCGCCGGCTCGATTCCCCGTGTTACCTCCAGCTTGGTTGGGCATCCCTGCAGACACAATTGGCCGTGTCTGCAGGCGGGAAGCCGGATGTGGGTATGTGTCCTGATCGCTGCACTAGCGCCTCCTCTGGTCGGTCGGGGCGCCTGTTCGGGGGGGGGCTGGGGGGGAATGATCCTCCCACGCGCTACCTGGCGAAACTCCTCACTGTCAGGTGAAAAGAGGCGGCTGGTGACTCCACTTGTATGAGAGGAGGCATGTGGTAGTCTGCAGCCCTCCCCGGATCTGCAGAAGGGCTGGAGCAGTGACAGCGACGGCTCGGAAGAGTGGGGTAATTAGCCAAGTACAATTGGGGAGGGAAAAAAGGAAAAATCCACACAAGAAAAAAAAAGGTAACTTGTACCTAACCTGTTAGTAGTTTTGGCCAAGATGGGTGACATGGGGACAGACATTATTTCTGATTAGTTGGGGGGGGGGGGTGAAGATGAGGTCCACTCCTGTGAAGGAACAAGGCTGTGTAGACTGGTTGCCAGAAGACAGAAGTAGCAAGAAAAAAAAGACTGCCACAGGAAGGAGAAAACAAAAGCCGTGTTTGTTGCTGAACATGTATTATTGGCATGGAGGCCAGCTGTATCCCCATTGGCCAGCGGCAGGTGAGAGGAGATGGCAGGATGGACCACAGTGTTGTAAAAACGTGGAGGAGGAGGGGAAAGGGGGAAAGAAGAGAGGGAGAAGCACAAGAAGGGGGAGAGAGAGCAGGGAGGGCGAGCGGGCTTTGATGGCCGACAGCAGTCCTCGGGGGTCATGAATTTTTCAGCGAGCCGCATCCGTGGGGTTACAAGGACTCGTACAGGTGTAAGGAAGCAGGTTGTCGCGGACATCTGTTCAGCACTGGGACCCGGGTGTCTGTCCCCCGCCCCCCCCCCCCTTCCCACAAGAGCAGCCTCCCCTCGCCGTGTCGCTCCCCCGCTGCCACGTGCCCCGAGCCAGACTGCTGGATTGTCAGCAGATGCAGCGGAAACACAGAAAAAAACGAGGGAGAGGGAGGAATATTTTTTTCCCTATATATTTTTCTGGTCTCACATTTAGCGCCCGAGGGCCTCCAACACCAAAGGTAGAGCAGGGGTGGACACAGCTGCACTGCCGAACTTGCCCCAGGCACAAATAAAGAGATCTGATGTTGTTTGACTCTGTTGTCGGGGAGACCGGGGAGCCAGGGAGGCACTTCAGAGCCAACTTAGCACGGCAACATCTGCCGCCAAGTTTGGCTGCGGATCGGCTGGGGACGAGTAGGTACGTAGGAGAAGGTGGCAGGCCAGCGAGAGAGAAAATGGAAGAGAGGCCTTGTTACACCACTGCAGTGTGTGTCTGTGCCTGTGTATGTATGTGTGTGTTCATACTGAATTCTCTCTCTTGCTCTCTGACACACAAAACAGGAATTGTTTTCCAAAACCAGCCATCAACGAAATGTCCAAACAGGGTGTGTGATGAATGATGCATGACCACCATAGACTGAGGACTGTGTGTCCTCTCCTCTCACCAGAAAGAAAAGCTCACACACCCGTCCTCCTCAGTTTCTCCATGTGGAGTTCCTCTTTGGATTTCTGTTCCACGTGGCGGGGGTACGTGGGCTGAGTGTCAGTGCGTGGGGGGGGGGGGTGACGGTATTAACTGACAGCGCTCCCACAACAACCGCCGCTATGGCGTATTTATCCAACCTCATCTTGAAATCCTTCAAATTTTATTACGCCTGTGTGTGTATCTGAGATGTCTTTGGTCGCTTATTGTTATTTTATAATATGACCCAGGCATCCTCAGATCTTGAAGATTTGATTTTTAAATCCTCTTGAAATCGGCTGAGGTGGAACGAGGTTCAACCTGCAGACGTGAGAAGGGAGAGGATTTGAACCTGCATGTCTTGTGGTACAGGTGCTCTGGCTATTATTTAGGATGTGTCATGTCACATCAGCCCTGCATATATTCAACCCCCTTCAATAAACCTCCTCTTAGCTCCCATTTTCTCTCATTCCTGCCCTGTTTGGCACATATGGCCCTTCACCTCCATTTCATTGGTCCAGTCGCTGTGTTTGTTCAGTTTTACTCATCATGAACAAAGTCAGGAACGACATGTAAATGGTAGATGGACTGCATTTATACAGGGCTTTTCAAGTCTACCGACCACTCAAAGTGCTTTCTAGTGTACGCCTCACATTCACCCATTCACGCACACATTCCTACACCGATGGTGGAGGCTGCCATGCAAGGCACCAACCTGCTCATCAGGAGCAGTTAGGGGGTTCAGAGTCTTGCTCAAGGACACTTAGGCACACTCCCTGCAGGGGCCGGGAGTCGAACCGGCAACCATCCGATTACTAGACGACCTGCTCTACCTCCTGAGCCATGCAGCCCCTCAGAGAGAAAGAAGAAGAGGGAGAAAGAGTAAGAAAGAGGGTGATGTGGAGACGAGGGAGAGGGATGAGAGGCTGTTAAAGGAGACGGAGTTTCATCGGCATAAGCTGAGGCCTGCTGTGAGTCGAGGTGACGGCTGGATCTAGCAGCTTGACATGTAACGGTACTCGTGTAGCAGTGCTGCCATCTGATGCCACACACATAGGTGACTGGATTTGTTTCCTTCCTGCAGCACTATGTCAGGATGCTCAAAGCCAAGATTTTACGATTTGTAAAGACCGAGAGCCAGTTCATAGTAAATGAGTTAATGGACTCAACTTTCACTGTCAGTGACTCACTGACTAAGACTGAAGTATTACACCATTCACACAATGGAGTCAATGGTAGACTGAAAATCGCCACTTTCAAAAAGATGTTTTTGCCAAATTGTAAATAAGAAAAGCTTGGTGAAAATACAAACTGTTGAAAAATAAATTTCGAGGGAAAATGTCTTCCTGGAGGTGAGAAGTTGACGGGTAGATAATGAGATCATACGATACAGAAAATGAACGAAGGTAACTAAATCGACCCCTCTCCGTTTTTCTCTTGAAATAGTGTGGTGTTATAGTTGTATAAAGACTTGTGCAGAGGGAGATTGTTCAGACTGTTTGTACCTCCTACATGTTGACTATAACAGGACTTCCAAGACTGAAGCATCACCATCCCTAGACTCAGTAGTGGTGAAGCCTGAAGAGTGGCCCGTCTCAGCACCTCTTTACAGTAGAATCAGGTTTAAGGTCTGGGCTAACACCAGGCCGTGGAGTGAACAGTAGATTCGCTACCAGTCTGATGTGCCATCACACCATAGGCCCAGCACGCCACCAGGAAGACTTCCAACAAGTAAAATGGCTGCCACATTGGAAACCCAGCTGGCTGATTACATCCTCAGTGATACACAGGGAGACTAAACCCAAGTGATGCGAAGAACAAAGTCTCCGTATAACCACGGTGTTAGTTATACTGGGATTTAGTAAATAAAAAGACTCCTTTTCATGCCCAATACTGGGCCCCGTCTCATACACAAGGCAGGCGTTAAGCTTCTCCCTCTGTATACTTGGTCCATTCACTCTAGTGTGTATGATAGAGCTAGCCTTCACTTGATGTGAAAGCCTTGAACTCGCGCTCTCTCTCTCTCGCTCCCTCCCTCTCGCTCGCTGTCTTTTTGTGTTTTGCTTGGCTTTTATGAGACACTGAATGGCATGAAAACATTATTCTTGTTACTTTCGACATCTGCTTATTCAGTGCTGAAAAGGATTTGAACTAAAATTCACTCGTCCTCAGAGATGGACATTTGAGTCAACTCCACGTTAGGCTTTGTGCCAACTTTGGTTGCCAAAAGTGCGACTTTATTGTTGCACGTTGGACCATCCACAAGAAGAATTGTTCTGAAAAATCAAGTTTTGTGGTTTTCACTTATTGGAAGTTAGAGGAATGGTCTGCTAGCTACTGAGATTATGAATTTTGTATAACCATCCATCCATCCCTGTGATGGTCTGGTGGCCTGTCCAGGGTGTCTCCCCGCCGGCCGCCCAATGACTGCTGGGATAGGCTCCAGCATCCCCGTGACCATGAGAGCAGGATAAGTGGCTTGGATAACGGATGGATGGATGAATTTTGTATAAATCAAATCAATTTTATTTGTATAGCCCAATATCACAAATTACAAATTTGCCTCAGTGGGCTTAACAGCAACACAACATCCTGTCCTTAGACCCTCTCATCGGATAAGGAAGCTTTATAGCAGAGCCAATTTACTTTATAACAATAAAGTAAATTGGATCTTCTATAAAACAAAAAGTATTAGCAGCTGTTTTAACACAATACAAGTGCAAGGTGGGCTGTTACATGAAAAAATACTTTTATGTGGCTTAAATAATATTTGGAATCAGGCTAGTGTTTGTCGTCACACAGATAAATGCCCCGTTTGAACATGTATAACACTTAATTTCACAATAAAAGGCTTTAATTACAGTTAAACAATCTGGGAAACAACATCAAGTTGAAATGAACGCCTAGATCAGAGAGCATGAAATTTCCTGATTAATCGGGGTAATTTGAATTAAACCAAAGCGTTGCAAATAATGAAGTGTTGGGACAGGGCTGCAGGTAACTGTGAACACAAAACCTGAAATTACAATCGGACAGCGGCCAAGCTTGATGTTTAGCTACCGCCTGTCGAGACTTTCTCAACTGGTCTTGTTGGCATGATGAGAGGAGAGCTTGTACAGTACTGCTTTTTGTTGCACTGCTCGTGCTTTGAGGTTCAAACCAGCAAACAGCTGGACAATAGGTACAATAGTTGGCCTACACCCATCAAAAATAACAGAGCTTTGAGGAACTCGTCGGAGTTCTTCGTGTAGGAACTGTAGGGGAACCTGAGTAGATTGACTTTGAGGAACTCGTCGGAGCTCTTCATGTAGGAACTGTAAGGGAACCTGAGTAGATTGCCTTTGAGGAACTCGCCAGAGTTCTTCATGTAGGAACTGTAGGGGAACCTGAGTAGATTGACTTTGAGGAACTCGTCAGAGCTCTTCATGTAGGAACTTTAAGGGAACCTGAGTAGATTGCTTTTGAGGAACTCGCCAGAGTTCTTCATGTAGGAACTGTAGCGGAACCTGATGAGGTTGCTCTTTGAATCAGCATCACCAGAACTGATGGTCCTCGTGTGAACCTGTAACATATGTAGGGACCTTTAAGGAACTCTTTATGGATCATTTCTAAGGAAACCCGAGATGTTTGGATCTTAGGAGAGCGCCATACACTCCAAAGTTGTAATAGGGTTTCAGTGCACTCATCTAAGCACATCAAAGCCGTTCTCCCTTTTATAGAGTAAGGCTGCATTCAGACAGAATCAGGCAATGCGTCAAAAACACAAGTCCTCCCATTCATTTTGAATGAGGGTAGTGCGTTTATGCTGCGGCAATGCTTGCCGCAGGAGGGGTTCTGCAAAAAAAGGGAAGAAAAAACACAGCGGCGTCTGACAAAAAAGTTGAGCCAGACTCAACTTTTGCCGCAACGGAACCCGACGTCAAGCTGCGGTGGCCAATCACGTAAGCCGGCAGTCAGACTGAAGACACCCACGTGGGCCGTGATTGCTGCGAGGGCTCATTGCGGCGATCACTGATCGCAGTGGGCCGTGTAGTGACACGCCCACCCCGCTGCACAAGGCGCCGCAGTTGCCTGATTCTGTCTGAATCCAGCCTAAAAATGGAGCGATGGTTTGCATGGGGCTGCAGACCTCGTTGCCTCATTAGTGCTATCAGTAGACGGCCTTGTTACCCCCTAACAAGTAACCGTGTGACAGCTCTATTCAGCTGCCTCCCCCTCCCCGCACAAGAGAAGTGACAGCTTTAACTATAGCGGAGAGCGCCGCAGAATTATGGGCCTTAACCAGATTAGTTCTTTTTACATTAACCGAGGAAAAGTAGGGCAGATGTCTGTGCGACTGGTTGTAAATTTGATAATGGCCGCCATGTTAATCTGCTCGGGCCACCCTGCCCCCTCATTTCCATGGCCCCCACGCCAAACGGCAGGCCTAGGGCTGGACCTGGCTGGTAACAGGATTACCGATGAAGGGGACCCCCTGTGTGTGTGTGTGTGTGTGTGTGTGTGTGTGTGTGTGTTTTTCCTGATTGGGAGAAAACAAGTTAATTGTTGTTTGTGGTAGTGCTGGATCGAGGAAGTGTGTGTGTGTGTGTGTGTGTGTGTGTGTGTGTGTGTGTGTGTGTGTGTGTGTGTGTGTGTGTGTTTGGAGGAAGTAGTAGTGTGTCAGACAGATATGAAATGAGGTATGTAACTCCTGGCTCCACAGAAATCGGCACATTTTTTTCCCCAGAAGTCTTAATTGTTGTTGTTCGATTTTCATTTTTCTTCCATTTCACATCAATCAATCAGTCAAATTTTATTAATACATGACACTTCATATATGAAAATGCAACAAAAATCGCTTTACATGAGAACAGAGAAAATACACATAGAATAGAATATAATTATGCAAAAAAAAAATATATAGTAAGAGTTGTGATTTTAATCAATATTTGTAGTTGATTTTGTTGTTTTAATATATCTGCTTATTTTGCAGTAGTACTATCAATATTCATTGAATATTGTGAGTACAGATATTGTGCCTGTGAAAGTGGTTTATGTCATTTATGTGTAATCTGAACCAGGGTGAAATATCTGCACGGGCTACAGATATAGTATTAGTTATAGAGATGCTCAGGATATTTTAGCTTTCAGCTGTTTGGGCCACACTGAATATGACATTTCAGAAACTGCTCCCAGGAAAAGTTCATTGTTTATTTAGAAAAATTAATCAAAATAGAAATTATTTTCTGGGGCCCCATTTTCATAGCCACATTCGCTAATACTGTGTGCGGACACAAAGGCCCTAATATAGACACTGAAAGAGATTTGATATGAATTTATTTGAAATTTGTTGATTAATCAAACAGGGAGTTTTATTTTTATTATGATTTGTATTTTTTAATTTGTCTGGTTTTGAAAATGTTTGGAATTTGATTTTAATATGTAATATGTAGGCTCTATGGATAAAACTAGTGTGCCAGCAACATGCCATCGGGTAAAAAGAAAAAACAAACAAACAAACAAACAAAATAAGCTGTTTTTCATTTATCTGCATTGTAAGACTAACAATGATCTCTTCCTCTCGTGCTCTGGATTAACTTTTGTTTTGCCATACTTCTAAATCTCTTCGCTCCCAATCCATTTTGCGCACATGTACTTAAAGCTGGGGTAGGCAGGTTTTTTTATGGCATCGTTGGGCAAAAATTCCATAACAACCTTTTAGCGTATAGTAATTCAAGTGGTCTGAGAGAAAACTAGACTTCTACACTTACTCTTGGCTCTGTATCCAGGCTTTAAAAAAAAAATCTAGCCTGGGACTGAAGATTTTAGCCAATCACGGGTCAGTTCAGAGAGAGGGCGTTCCTATACGTACCCTACGTAGTCAATTCGCGTCCACCCTGCCCTGTCGGTCGCTTGTGGTTGTAAACCGAACCCTAAAAATCGACAAGACCAACTCGAAATGGCTGCTTCACATGAACAGTATTAGTGTAACTAAGAGAATTGCCTGGAAAAATTTGTTTACATGGATAGACATGGATAGATTATCAATACAAGTTTTACGAGTCTCGCTTTGACATTTCCTGGTTGTACAGAGTGTAAGGGGCTGAAGAGCGATGCGGAGGTCATTTGGTGTGAGGGGCTTAGTGGAGTGATATGAGGCGGCAGAGAAGGAGAGAGAGGAGGAAAGATTAGCATTGGAATGCTCATTGTTACCTGCTGCGGCTATAAATATGAGAATTTAAAAAAAAATTTTTTTTGTACTATCTGATTGACATTTTTCTTTTCCAGATAGGCGTTTGCAGTGTTGTTGTTTTTTGGGCGGGCCTGTAGATTCACCGTGGTTGAGGATCTGCCCCGTTTCCTATCCATTTGATGACCAGCAGTGTTGTGTTGGGTTGACTGGGGCTGGTACCTGCACCCGGAGCAGGGGGCTGCCCGTAGTGTCTGCCCTGTTAGGGCGTCCTAAGCTCTGCCTGATAGAATCTAAAGTGATGTCCGGCCGGTCAACCCCCCCCCCCCCCATCCCCCAGCCCCCTCACCGTCCTGTCAGACCGGCTTGAACGGTGGCGTTGTTACCGTTTGCCGAGCCTTTTCTTCATCACCTATTAAAATCAAAAGCCCCCGTCGCTGGCGAGGACCGCTGGGATCTTGGCTTTAATTAAATTACATTATTGTTAACGTCAGCTTAACGCCGTAGCCGACTCTGTCGCGAGCCCCCCTCCCTTCTCTCCTCCTCTCCTCCTCGGCCAGTCTCCTGGCAGGCGTACAGGGGAGCGGGGCGGGGGTCGGCGGTGTGGGGATCACACATACATAAAGTAATGTATTCTAATGCTCCCCTCCACTCCTACCATCGATTTGAATTTTTAAGAAGATGGGAGCGGCTAGTCGTGGTGTTACGCAGGGAATATGTTCACAGTGAATATTCAATTAGCCCGCCTGTATTTTGTATACATAAATGTAGCGGTGCAGCGGCGCCGGCTAATACGTTGTGAAGTGGCCTGGGATGAAGCTACGTGTCATGTTGTCCCCTTTCAAATGTATGCATTTGATAACAGCTGCACAAACTAATGAATATACACGCCGCTGCATTACTGTCCGTCCCATCGAACCTCAGATGGTAATTCCGGTACCGAATGCCCCGATTTTTATTTATTTATTTTACATCCCATAAACTTGGGGAACCAAAAATGTTTTTTAATATTCAGACTTTGTTTCGAGTTGATTTTGAGTCTAGGGATCATGTGGTCATCCCTTTACAAACAGCTAAGGTCATCCAATTTGCTCTTTTCATTGATTGATTGATTTTATTTTTTTAATTGGATGACCTTTATTATCCAAAATCCGCTTTACGAGTGAGGATCGGTTTCTGCGTCGCACTAACCACCTCATATTTACTCTGTGTGTAATGGAGGAAGGGCCGCGAGCCGGTCTCCCCGGGACCGGCTGAATACAAACCCCACTGAGGCCCAGTCCCCATTGTGAATAGATCGGTGGAGTGGCACTAATGTGGATATATTCACTGGTTTGGGAGGCAGGAGTACTATCCTCACGGCCCACTCCCTTCATTTTTACCCTCCTCTCCCCGGCAGCACCACTACGGTCCTGCTGCTAGCGGAGCTGGGATGTTATATAACTTCCACAGACCACCCGCATTCTTTTAATTTAAAAAAAAAAGCACTCCCCCGGACCCTTTAGGCTGGGGGTTCTCCACATCGAGACTACAGGAGAACCCTAAAATTTTCCTTTGCAAAGAGTTCACAATCCCTTGACTGCAGTCAGTGCTGTTGTGCAAACGGGCGGTAGCTCCTCTTGGAAACCTTAAGGGATGCACGCCTCCTTCTATTGCAGTGCCCTAAGGCACGTACTGAGTCCCTCTGGATGAAGGGAAATCCTGCTATCAACACCTCCATTTTTTGTCTTTTTTTTAACAATGCAACCAACGGTAGACTGGGCAGTGCCAACATCCGATGACCATTTAAGAGAATTAGCCACGTACCCGTCATTGGCCTCAAAAAGGGTCACCCCTCGTCCAATTACTGGCTGCAGCTTGTTAACTCCTTCACCGCTGTGCTGCCGCAGATTTTTTTTTAATTAGCTTAATTATGCAAATGAGCTTTAGCGTGCAAATGGGGCCTGAGCTCTTTCGAGCTAAACTGTGGGCTCAACAGCTATTAAAAGCAGTTTTATTTATATTTGACGCTAATTAATTGCACCCGTCAAAGCATGACTGTTGCCGATCGTGTTAAGTGATCTCAAACATGCGTCCAGATCAGCAGCAGAACAAGATGGCTTCCGAAAGTTTCCCCCTCTTTCGTTGATATCGGATCAAGTGCTGCTGTGTCTGAGGTGCCGTGACCTCGGACATGGCGTTTTATCTCGGCACATAACGCATAAATAACTGCTGTCTTTGTGCTGCAGAACTCACTCACATATAGTAAGCCTGAACTAATTCTGCGCCGCAATGTTAGATATCAGACTGGCGGCCTGTCCAGGGTGTCTCCCCGCCTGCCGCCCAATGACTGCTGGGATAGGCTCCAGCATCCCCCATGACCCTGAGAGCAGGATAAGTGGTTGGATAATGGATGGACGTTAGATATCAAACCGTATTATTAAACTGCAACACTGAACTCCCAGTAAGTCTTAACCAGCTAGCTACCAGAACATTCTTTGTGCCTTGTGATGGCTAGGTATAAAACAAAACTTGTTTTCACCCCCCCCCCCTCAGAAGGATTCCTCTGTTGCACGGAGCAAAAGTGCATTTTGAGCTGCAGAACCGTGCGGGGGGGGGGGGCAGCGTTGTCTGCACGGCGGCGCCGCTCACGCCGAGGCTCATCGCTGTACGCCTCGTGACTCAAAACAGATGTCTTCTTTATGGATGTCGTTGAAGGATTTCTTTTTGTCCGTCAGCGGGCTTGAACTCTTCATACATCTCCACGCTGGCGCTGGGATGTCCCGTGAATAAATTACAGATGGGGGTTTTATAATCGATCCAGAGAAAAGATGCAGATGTGTCGGTGGCTGGCGAAACCGAACAACTGAAATAGGCCATTGAAATTATCCTTACGGAGGCGCTGCAGATGTTGTGGGGGGTGGGGGTGGGGGGCAAATTAACCAAAGGATTGTCCCTATTTACAAGGCCTTACTTGTGCTTTTTTTAATATACTAGCTACACAATCAGCTTTTTAACCTGACCAAACTCCCTGACATGAGACTCCTGTCTCCATTACCTCGGCTCACGCGTTATACGCCATCTTGAAAGATGTCTTCGCCTGTTCCATCAATACGTCATTTATCATTACATTAGAGGTTTCTGATGCTAATGGCGATAGTTTATAAAACAGCTTATTAACCTTAATGATAGTGTGATCTTTTACAGTTGATAGGTGGTCTCACCTCCAATTACACTGAGTAATGACGCCGCAGATGTAATTAACATTAACCTAATCTAATGGCTTTTAAAACTGCGCCATGACGACGCGGCGGCGGCGCCTCGACGATACAGTCCCGGAGAGCCTCAGCTTCACCATTCAGTTTGGCTCCTCATCGTCGTTTGGAAATGGAAACGGCTGTGTTTGGCTGTGGTCCGCAAGAATATGAACTATACGTGACAACGTGCAGATATACTACACACTACAATGATATACTACACACTACAATGATATACTACACTACAGTGATATACTACACACTACAGTGATATACTACACGCTACAGTGATATACTACATGCTACAGTGATATACTACACACTACAGTGATATACTACACGCTACAGTGATATACTACACGCTACAGTGATATACTACACACTACAATGATATACTACACTACAGTGATATACTACACACTACAGTGATATACTACATGCTACAGTGATATACTACATGCTACAGTGATATACTACACTACAGTGATATACTACATGCTACAGTAATATACTACACACTACAGTGTAGACTTGTCTGTAAAACTGTGAATGACATGCAGATCACATTGATGAAATGAGAAGATGGGAGGATGAATGCAGAGATCTGAGCAGGAAGATTCAACAGTTTTGAAGTTTCTCTCGGTTTATATTGACGTGGTTTCGGCCGCAGGACCGGCGGCTGAATAGAGTCGCCACCGAGATGTTTCAAACCCGTTTTGCTCAATAACATCTTTTTTTTTCACAATACAAAAGCTACACTGAACAAATTATGGAGAAACCCCCCCCCCCCCCCCCCCCCCCCGTCCTTTTCTATCAGTCAGCGCCTCAGCTCTTAATTCCTCCCTTTGTGTCCCGGCAGCCCGTCTGTCTGGATCTGTGTATGAGTGCGGACGCCGCGCGAGCAAGCGAGGTTCAATCCCAGTCTCTGGGAGCACAGATGCACGTTCAGCCTGGTGTTCTCTGCAGTCTTAGTACTGTTAACCCGTCAGCTGCCCGAAAAACTGCACACACACACACACACACGCGAGCCTCACATGTTGTTTTTCCCCACTCCAGCCAGATTTTCACTCTGCCTCAGTCTACCTAAACACCAGCAAAACTTTCTCTCTCTCTCTCTGTCTGTCTGTCTCTCTGCTTCTTTCTCTCTGTCTGTCTGTCTCTGTGTCTGTCTCTGCTTCTCTCTCTCTCTATCTGTATTTAACAAGTGTTGTTTATGTTTAGAAAGATTTCAAGTCTGTTTTTTGTTGAATTTTTTTTGTTGAATAAAGACTTGTTTTAAAATTCAATTCTCTCATCTGTTTTTCTGTTTCTCTCTCTGTTTCTCTTTCTCTTTCTGTGTTTCTGTCACTCTCTCTTTCTCTCTGTCTTTGTCTCTGTCACTCTCTCTGTTTCTCCCTCTCTGTCTGTGTCTCGCTCTGTGTTTCTCTCTGTCGCTCTCTCTGTTTCTCTGTGTTTCTGTCTCTCTGTTTTCCTGTCTATCTCTCTGGTTCTTTCTCTTCTCTCTCTCTCTCTCTCTCTCTCTCTCTCTCTCTCTCTCTCTCTCTCTCTCTCTCTCTCTCTCTCTCTCTCTCTCTCTCTCTCTCTCTCTCTCTCTCTGTTGTCCTCTCTGTCTGTCTGTGTGTTTGTCGGGTCATGTTGTGGTGAGTGGTGCTGTGCTGTGCTGTGCTGTGCTGTGCTCTGCTGACTGGTCCTAATTAAGAGGTAAAACTGGGCAGCAGGTTTCTGAAGGTTGTACTGTCTATATGCAGGAAGTGCTAAAGAATGGAGCTGCTGATGGCATGTGACGTTTTCACGGAGATGATGCAAACCGCTGCTAATGAAGCCAGGCTAGCATGCGCCGACGCATGAGAGAGCAGAGTGGACAGAGGACTGTGTGTGCGCGTGTGTGTGTGCGTGTGTCTTTGTGTCTTTATGTGTGCATGTGTGTGCACACATGCATGTCTGTGTGCAAATACACACACAAAACACAAATTGTCTGCATGCATGTATGTGCACAAGCAGGTGCAGCTTTACTTGGAGGTGTGTGTGTGTGTGTGTGTGTGTGTGTGTGTGTGTGTGTGTGTGTGTGTGTGTGTGTGTGTGTGTGTTGTGCTTCTCGGGTCTTCGTGATATCAGGAGATTTTAGTTAATGACAGTGGCTGGGGGGTTTGAGAGATGCTGCCATGCTGTCAGCAGTTTGACTCTAGTCAGTCCAAGTCAACGTGTCTTGTCATCGAGCCAAAGCTGAAAATATCATATTCATAAATCTTAATCATTCATAATCATAATCAATTCATTCATAATCATTCATGATTCAAATATCAAACCATATATCCTGTGGTAATGACAAGAATTTTTTTTGGGGGGGGGGGGTGTTTGTCTTGTAAATTTTTTTTTTTTTAAATCCACAACTTAATTTGTGAGTCTTTCCTGGTCTTGTTATTAGCTGGTCAGTGTTTAGGTTAAACTCACCTGGTATCATTTTATATTCTTAATTCATCTCACTTTGAAGGGGAAATTGAAAAAATGAAGTGGCAGAAAAAGGACCTCAGCTTAACCCGATTTGGGCAAAAAAAAAACAAAACACAAACACGTTAGCAGCCAGAGTCTGCGGCAGTGTCACACATCATCATGGCTGCATGGGCTGCAGCCTGCTGGCACACGATCAAAGGCCAAGCGTCCGTAGTGAACGTATTAAACATGTACACTTTACAGCACAAAAGCCCAAGCCGGGGTCGGGCCGCGTTGTCGCGGAGAAACTCGACTGAAAAACGCGTGCATAAAACATGACAGCCCGGCAGTTTCCTTCAGAGAGCGAGCGGTCTTGACACGCCGCATTGGAAAGTGGATGAGAGATGAAAAGACACGGTAATTAGCATGCACGTCGTCCCTAACTGTGCAGCTTGACTCCGCAGAACTTGGAAACAACTTGTGGTGAAGAGCTGTTCGGCCAGTAGGGATGATATCCTGCGTGAGCCCTTCCTGTGAAATCCCTTTCAAGATGGAGCAGAATGCGTGGAAGAGTTCAAGTTGCGCTGCTGCCAACCTCGCCACGAGGAGAAACCGCTGATATGAGACGTGTCGCGCCAGGGAAAGACGGTCCGCACTTAGGAATAATTTCACCTAATTCGGAGTCGGCGAGATAAAGCTTCAAGCCACCGTGAATATCTGCACCTCCCGAAACATGCAAATATATCAGCATGAAGAGGTTCCTGCAGAGAGAGGGGTTCCTGTGTACTCGAAAACCACTTCCCGCAGTTTAAGCAATGTGAATAATGTTTATCTGTAATTTTGCGTGGTAAAAATGGCAATTGTTGATTTCTTTTTCAGATAAGAATTACTTTTTCATCTTTTTGGATGACCTTTTTTTGAAGAGATGGGAGGTGGATTTGGGGAAGCCGTTAAGAACGATAGTTTCTGCACACCAAAATACTAGACCTGCTTGTCTGAAAATACTATTTTAAATTGTTACCTCTCCTTTATCTCATGTGAACATTTTTGGGCTACACATCCACGCTTTGCCACGTTCGCCTCTTAATTTCAGGACACATCACAGATGTGATAAAGAAGCAGGACGAGGGTCATGTGACCATAGCGATGCTTTATTGATTGATTGCTTTGATTGATTTATTGAAAAAAATCTCACCAGGAGCCACAAGTCAAAATATATTGTTTTGTTTTGTACATTTTTCTATCCTAACTCTGCTTACTCTGCATTATGGGTGTTACATTATTATTATTATTATTATCATTATGGGTGTCCTGGTTGCCAGATAAGTGAGCAGCATGTTGGTTTAGACCTCGTCACAATGTCCTGAGCTCAAATCAGTCCGGACCAAATCAATATCTTGCCCCCAGCACCCCACCCTATACTTAACTATCCACCCCCGGTGTCCTTTCCAATACAAACACAAAACTAAAATAAATAAATAATTAAAAATAAATATCCCATGTTACGTGTAAGTGCACAGAGCAGAGGCAGGCTACATGTGCAGACGACCGTTCGCCGCGAGCTACCGTAATACACCTCCTCGCCTTTTGACCGCCACCAGTGGCCGCCTGGTGTCCACCTCAGTCCTGCTCTGGGCAGCCCACCTAGGAGCCAGGCAGCTGCCAGGGCGGGCTCCCGGCCCTGTCAGCACTAATGACCCCGCTTCCCCTCCGCTCCACGGCCCCTTCCGCCCCTGATCAGTCTGGGAGCTGCTGCATTAAAATAATTACTTCTTGTCAGCATCCATTTAATATGTCTGCCCCTCTCTACCACACATACACATAGACAAGATCTCCCCCCCACCCCGCTTCCTTACTCCCCACTGTGGACACACATACACACACACACACACACACACACACACACATTATCAACCCCCCATGTGTACATGTTCCAGTTTGCTCACATTACACATACCGCAACTGATTTGAAATTAAACAAATAAATAAAAATCCAGGGAAAAAAAGAAACATTTGGGAAAAATTAAAGAATAGAGGAAAATGAAAAACAATTTCTCTACCTAGATATTTTCCTAATGTCTTACCATTGCCTGCACCAACAAACATTAGCCTGCTGAAAGCGTAGACACACACACACACACACACACACACACACACACTGAGGTAATGGGAGGCAGTGTACACAGTGGCATTACACATGGAAATGTTGAGACAGAGATGGAAGAGAGCATGCATGTGAAAAGAGTGCGCAGACTCATTGTTCACACATGGTTGGAGGCAGAAATAGAAAGAGATCAAATAATCTCTGTTCACCCATAGAGGGAGGTGGAGGTGACGTGATGATGTCACTTTGATAGCCATTGTTTATCTATCTATCGCGCTATCTATCGAGCTATCTATTGAGTTATCTATCTGTCTATCTAGCTCTCTATCTATCTCTCTATATCTATCTATCTATTGAGCTATCTATCTATATCTATCTATATATCAAGTTTATCTATCGGGCTATCTATTGAGTTATCTATCTATCTATCGAGCTATCTATCTAGTATCTATCAAGTTTATCTTTTGTGCTATCTATTGAGTTATCTGTCTATCAAGCTATTGAGTTATCTATCTATCTATCTAATCTATACGTATATCGGGGGTAAGAAGCATAATTTTTGAATTTCTTTTCAAGGACACTACTCTAAATAAGGTGTGCTACTGGCTGGTATAGGGTACACTGAATGAACCTGTTTGACACCTGCGGGCAGGATGACTATGTTGATAATGTAAGACACAGCAGATGGATGCATGGTAAATGTTTCAGCGAGGTCCTCTACGATGTCTGATGCTGTTTACATTCTCCACAGCCAGCACTCTGCCCAGCTTTCCTAAACCTGTAATCACACCCTCAAAAACACATGTGGTGTGCGACTCCATCCAGACCCTCGGTGCACCCTGACGACGATCCCAAAAGAGAGCAGTTGTGCCAGCATTGGGGCCAAACAAACCCTAATCCATATGTGACACGATGGCTCTGGCCATATGCAAGCTTTTCAGCCTGCCCTCCGCTCTGTTCAGACTGGTGTTTTGAGCACACTCGTCATGACCGCTTGGCCACGGCAACACTATGACTCACACAACCCCTCGCAAAGGCTCGGGCCAAGCTCCCTCCGCCAGGGCCAAGCCCCGGCCCTCTCTGCATGAGGACTCTAATTGATTTGATGGACTTCCATGGCGTTCACACCCGTACTGCAAACAAACAGTCCACCCAAGATTTTTCCACCAGTGAGACAAAGAGGCAGAGTGTGCCCGGCCCCTCTTGCAAAAGCAGCAGCGCTCGAGGACAGCCTGAGAAGACAGGGTCAGCCTGCCAAAGTTGTTAATTTCACTGCTCGTGCCCTCGGGGAAGTTTCGAGCTGTGCTTGTGTGCCAATTCATCATCATATTGTGAATCAAGACTCCAACCCCCATCCTTATACCAGTCTCAGGTCACATAGAGTTGAGTCAGATTCATAGCCTTTTTTTTTTTTCATTTTAACTGCATCAGCCAAGACCGAGGACAGCAAAGTCAATGAAACCATAAGAGGGCGTTCCCTGAAAGCAGATGTTTATCACATCTGGGAAATACAAAATATTCAGGATTTGGGTGTTGACATGCCTCAGCTGTGTGCTAGCTATACGGGACTCTATCAGTCGATCATTGTTTGTGCCTCGACTCCCAGGAGGTGAGGGGCGATGAAATTTGAAAGGTCACCGGCTGCCCAGGGCGGTGAGGTGATACGGTAGGAGTACACTGAACCTACAAAGCTAGAAGATGTGAGAAGGACCAGGAGGTTTAGTCAGCGGCGTGCTCAAGGGATTAATCCGAATTATCAGCTCCACCGGTCGCTGTGCTTCCTTCAACGCTGTAATGAAATGAGGGTCAGGTACATTTTCATTAGCCGCTTTCACCGAATTTAGCAGTCCTCCTATATATATATATATACAGGAGAATGTCATCAAAAATATTCAAGAGAAAAACTGAGAAGGGTTGACAAGGATAACTCGCCACTGAAATTCAAAAGTGAGGTTTCCATTTCTTTATGGCACAGTTTCTTAAACAAATTAACTTTTCCACCTTAATAATCTTTTTTACAAACTAGGATTTAATTACTTTTAATTTTAACGTAGCCTGTCCTAGTTGCAAGTTAAAAATTTGCATGAAAGGTGTCCGGGTAGTATAGCGGTCTATTCCATTGCCTGCCAACATGGGGATCGCCGGTTCAAATCCCTGTGTTGCCTCCGGCTTGGTCGAGCGTCCCTACAGACAACAATTGGCCGTGTGTGCAGGTGGGAAGCCGGATGTGGGTATGTGTCATGGTCACTGCACTAGCGCCTCCTCTGGTTGGTTGGGGGCACCTGTTTGGGGGGGGGGGGGTAATGTGATCCTCCTATGCGCTACGTCCCCCCGGCGAAACTCCTCACTGTCAGGTGAAAAGAAGCGGCTGGTGACTCCACGTGTATCGGAGGAGGCATGTGGTAGTCTGCAGCCCTCCCCGGATCGGCAGAGGGGGTGGAGCAGCGACCGGGATGGCTCGGAAGAGCGGGGTAATTGGCCAAGTACAATTGGGGAGAAAAGGGGTGGGGGATCCCAAAAAAAATATATAGTTTGATGGAAACACACTGAAAAGAAGAGAGATTGTTTGACAATCCAACCAGACAAGGATGGAGACCAGTTAGGAGGGGAATGAAAATGGCCCCGCTCTGTTTTGTATCTCGGCTTTGATTGTGTGTGTTTTGCCTCCTACTCCATCAGCGAGACGATTATTTCTTAAGCATTTTGCAGTGGAATCAAGCCAGCGTATTGTCACTCTAAAACTACTAAGTTACCGGACCGTACCACGTGACTCGGTCGTGAGTCAGTCTGCCCTCAGTAAGCGAGTCAGGGTGCATCAGGAGTTCAAAACGTGTAAAAATGAGACTTCTGCGATGTTAACATCTCGACCGAGACGATTATCATACATGTGTCTGCATGGGTTTGATAAATTTGCATGTGTGGTAAAAATGTGTGTCATCTTCATGCCCGGCGTTTGCCGCTATGACCAGCCCATGTCTCCTCAGCTCAGGTCACATTAACCCAGTTCTCACAGTTCTAGACAATGTTAAAAACACACACACACACACAGTCTTGCCTTTAGCTAGCATGGCTCCCTCCTGCTCTGGGTTTTGGGATTTTCTATGACGGCATTATTTAACGCTTACATTAACATGCGGCTTGATAAGCATATTTTCTTCAGTGGACTTAACAAGATGTTTTATCGCTGGGCCTTTCCACCACCAACACAGGAGCCCTGTTGCTCCATCATATTTACACCCGCTTAGTTTACTGCCCAATAAACAACAACATTTCCTCCATCGAGATTTAAAGCTGAAATTTTTGCTGTAAAATTGGATTTAACTTTGAGCATGAAGACATATTTTGCTTGTAAATAATCTGCCCGGTACCTTCTCCATTAATCTGCTGTGTCTGGTGCTAAGTAAGCAGAACACCTCGGGATATACTGTAATGCAAATGCAGAGGAAGACTTCACGTCTGAGGTGTTGGATAAACATATATATATATTTGTTTTTCCTGTAAAGTTTGCAGTTTGAAGCTTAGCATGATATATTAGAAATCAAGGGGGAGTCGGTAATTTGATCCTTTCAAGAACAAGGACGGCAGTTTTTTTTTTAATTTCACTTTAGAAAATAACCGTATTTTGTTCTAATGTAATCTGATCAAAAACGAAAAGAAAAAAAAGATTGGGGGGACGTATAATTGTCAAGCAGGAGACGACTTTATTTCAAGCTCAGCAAGTATTTGTAATAAATATCTAAAATCTGATAGCTTAAAGCAGGTTTAGATTATCCATTGAGTGTGACTGAACGAATATCCCCTAGTCAGTTAAGAATTATAAAAGGAGAAAAAGGGAAAGCCCAGTTGGATGAAAAATCTGAATAAGAGGGGCAATAGCGATTACCCATGTGGCAAGTTAACAGTTTCTAACACGGTTAGTAAATGATTACAACAGCTATATATATAAATATAAATATATATATATATATATGTGTGTGTGTGTGTGTGTGTGTGTGTGTGTGTGTGTGTGTGTGTGTGTGTGTGTGTGTGTGTATTTTATATCCCATGTCAATTTAAGAGGATTCAAGGCAGATGTGATACATATACACCATTGATTATGTACACCGATCAGCCAAAACATTAAAACAACTGACAGGTGAAGTCAATAGTCAAGTCAAATCAAGTCAAATTTATGTATGAAGCACATTTAAAAATAACCCATGTTGACCAAAGTGCTGTACAGATCAGGGGCCTCATGTATCAATCGTTACTACAGGCAAATTTGTGCGTACATGCCCATGAAATTTTTTAGCCCTCAAGTTTGTCTGACAGTCAGCGGCAAAGCATGATGGTTATTTGTAATTCCTTCCTCCTAACATCTATTGTCTACCTCTTGCAACGAGCAGTCACTCAGGCCTGCAAAGACATCAGTGTTAGCCAGTTGGTGTCTAAATTCAGGGGTTACCCAGGTTCTACACTGGTCTCTGAGACAAACTTCAGGGCTAAAAAAATCCCATGGGTGTGTAAGAACAAATTTGCCCATAGTAACGATTGATACATGAGGCCCCAGAGCAGGTCGCTAAAACACAAATAAGTACAAGAAACAATGACATCGACAAGGCACATAGTTTGTAGGCATGAATAAACAACACATGGGCATAAGCACAAGTCAGCAATCAGCCACACCAGGAGGATTCAAATGCTAGAGAATAAAAGTACGTTTTGAGCCGGGACTTAAAAGAGTCGATGGAGGGGGCAGTTCTTATAGGGAGGGGGACGCTGTTCCACAGTCTAGGGGGCCAGCCCATTTAGGGATTTATAAACAAATAGGAGAACCTTAAAATCAGTTCTGAACTGCACTGGCAGCCAGTGGTTAGAGGCCAGGATAGGGGTAATATGGTCTCTCTTCTGGGTACCTGTCAGGAACGCCTGGTTGTGGCGTTCTGGACCAGTTGCCTGCAGGACAAGGATGACTGGCTAATCCCAATATAGTACATGGGAGTTGCATTAGTCGAAGTTAGAGGATAAAGTGTGGGTGACTTTGTCGAGCGAGAAACGGCTTGTTTTTGGCAGTAGTACGAAGCTGGAAAAAGCTGGTTTGACTCCTGCATTAACTTGCTTGTCAAACTTGAAGGTGGAATCAAATATCACTCCCAAGTTTTTCGCATTATGTTTGACAAGGGTTGACAGGTTGCCAAGAGGGCCAAAAAGGACAACTTCAGATTCGCCTTCATTCACCTTTAGGAAGTTTTGTGCCATCCAGCACTTTGTCGTCAAGGCAGTTCAAGAGGCTGACTAGATTGGACTGGTCATTTGTGTACATTGACAATGGTCATTTGAAGAACATTGATTATCTCATTACATCCCACCGATGAGCTATTGAAGCTCAAATTGCTGAAAAAGTTGATGCTGGCTATGACAGACAGGTGTCAGAACACACTGCATCGCAGCTTGCTGCGTATGGGGCTGTGTAGACACAGACCGGTCAGAGTGCCCATGATGACCCCTGTGCTGCGCCGAAAGCACCATGGGCATGTGGGCATCAGAACTGGACCATAGAGCAATGGAAGAAGGTGGCATGGTCTGATGACTCACAAATTTCTTTCTTTTTTTGGGGGGGGTTCCCCCTTTTTCTCCCCAATTGTATCCAGCCAATTACCCCACTCTTCTGAGCCATCCCGGTCGCTGCTCCACCCCGTCTGCTGATCTGCGGAGGGCTGCAGACTACCACATGTCTCCAATACATGATGTGGAGTCGCCAGCCGCTTCTTTCCACCTGACAGCGAGGAGTTTCACCAGGGGGGACGTAGCACGTGGGAGGATCACGCTATTCCCCCCAGTTCCCCCTCCCCCTGAACAGGTGCCCCAACTGACCAGAGGAGGCACTAGTACAGCGACCAGGACACATAACCCACATCTGACTTGCCACCCGCAGACATGGCCAATTGTATCTGTAGGGACGCCCCACCAAACTGGAGGTAACATGGGGTTTCAAACCGCCTGTCCCTGTGTTGGTAGGCAATGGAATAGACTGCCACGCCATCCAGATGCCCCGTTTTCATTTACATCATGTGGATGGCCGGGTGCGTATGCGTCATTTACCTGGGGAAGAGATGGCACCAGGATGTACTATGGGAAGAAGGCAAGCCGGCAGAGGTAGTGTGATGCTCTGGGCAAGTCCTGGCATTCATGTGGCTGTTACTTTGACACGTACCGCCTACCTAAACATTGTTTTAGACCAGGTACACCCCTTCATGGCAATGTATTTCCTAATGGCAGAGACCTCTTTCAGCAGGATAATGCACCATGCCACTCTGCAAAAAAAATTGTTCAGGAGTGGTTTGAGGAACATGACAACGAGTTCAAGGTGTTGCCTTGGGTCCCAAATTACCCAGATCTCAAACCGATCGAGCATCTGCGGGATGTGCTGGAAAAACCAGTCCGATCCATGCAGGCCCCACCTCGCAACTTACAGGACTTAAAGCAGGGATAGGCAGCATGGTCCTGGAAGGTCCAATGTGAGTGCAGGTCTTTGTTCCAACCAAGCCGTTACACACCTGATTCTATTAGTCAACCAATAGTCTTTGCTAAGGACCTTGATTTGTAGACTCAGGTGTAACTGCTTGGTTGGAACAAAGACCTGCACCCACACTGGCCCTTTCTGTACCATGTTGCCTATCCCTGACTTAAAGGATCTGCTGCTAACTTCTTGTTGCCAGATACCAGAGGATACCTTCGGAGGTCTTGCAGAGTCCATGCCTCGACAGGTCAGAGCTGTGTTGCCGGCCCGAGGGGGAC
Source organism: Lampris incognitus (assembly GCF_029633865.1). Classification (NCBI taxonomy): domain Eukaryota; kingdom Metazoa; phylum Chordata; class Actinopteri; order Lampriformes; family Lampridae; genus Lampris; species Lampris incognitus. The sequence continues at coordinate 105,402,859 of NC_079211.1, forward strand.
CTACACAGCATTAGGCAGGTGGTTTTAATGTTTTGGCTGATCGGTGTACATGAATCTGCAGAGTAGAAGCAACTTTTTTATCCTTTCAAAAGATTTAAGAAAAAAAAAGCCAGCCCAGCTGTTCATGTGCTGACAAAGATGTAAGTAACTGAAAGGATCAGAGAAATAATAACTGGCAAAATGTATCAAACAGCGGCGGCACAATTGTGTCTTTTAATTAGTCAGAACGACCCATGCCTTTTCTTTTTGTTTTTACCTTTTGTTATTGCTGTTAATCATGTCAGCCGCAAGAACGCGCCGCCCGTTTCCAGCGTCCACGTGGCCACATCATTAGTTTCGAATCTGCATCTTTAATTTGTTGACTAACGCTTGAAAGAGAAACGAGATATCTGACTAATTACATTTTAAGGACTTTACAGTCAAAGATACTGTAATGATACAAATAGGAGCTGTTCACTTTTTTCCTTCTCCTTACCGTTGCTGTCATCATTAAGCAAACTGAAAATCAGAAGATTTATATGAATATTCATAGAAAATATAGAGACTGCAGCGCAATTAAAAAAAACAAGTCTCAACAATTGAAAATAATGCTTGGAGGAGAAAAACACAATGAAATCAGCCTACATCTTCGGGGTAATATTTTTTTTTAAGGAGTCCCACGGCCGTAAAAATGCAGGTTGGGGCAACCGTCAGCCTGGCTCCCCTTTCACCTCTCCATGGGCATGGAGCCAAAACCATTTCCTCCTGCATTAGGCTCATCAGGGATTTTAATATGTGACGCCCTGTAGGAGGGGGGACCGCCCTGGCACGTGCTCAGTCCTGCGTCCAAGCGCTGGTGTCAGACACACACACACACACACACACACACACACACACCCACACCGCCTTTTCTTGACAGCTCATTCCAATTACTGGCCCTCCCTGTTGCGCAGCCCCCTCTGCTTGCGCACACACACACACACACACACACACACACACACACACACAAGGCACATACCCACAACCCCCCACCAGTGGCATGCTGGACATGGTCATATGTGATCACTCCTCTGTGTGTGTGTGTGTGGGGGGGGGTGCTCTGGGCAGGGCAGCATACATACACAAGCGCACATGAGGACATCACATTAAAGATACTTAGATCAATAAGGTTTTTTAATGGATTATCCAACATCACAGAAATACACAAGTAAACCATATTATCACTGCATGATCAACTGTTGGAAAAGCCTTCAGATGGATTTCACAATGTATTCATAGCAACGTTTTTTTTTTTCATTCCCAGGGTTTGACCCACCCTTAAATCCACAACTCAGTTTTTTTTTGTTCTTTTTTTCATGGAGGATGTGATTCAGGACACAGGTAGACTAGTTCTTGCTGCTACAAGAGGTCCTGCATCTCAAACGGTGATGCCCATAATGGATTCAGGGTTTCCAACTGCAGTGTAATCCATCAAATCCATTATATCTGATAAATAACATTCACCAAAATAACACTGAAGACTAAAGCTGTGTTCATAATTTTTTTAGATATTTAGTTACACTTAATCCTTTTGGGTCAGTGTTGATCTCCTCACAAGATGTTCTCGATGTCTTGCTGGGTCATAACAGGACTTAATGAGAGAGTGGGTCGTTTTACACTGAGCGGAGACGGTCACCTTTTTCCACCAATGTGCTGAGGTCGTAACGACATCACGCCACACTGCGCTGTGCTGGCCAGGCGTCCTGTCCACGGTTTTTTTTTTTTTCCCCATTAGTGGTGGAGCTGGGATCAGGACTAGGAAGTCCCCCAGAAAAAAATTACGACTGCAACGAATGGCGCCATGCGACGGCGTCTTGTCTACATAGCGTACATGGGACGCGTACCCTCCACTGACCACCGCACTTATTCAGATGTTTTTATGCGGCTCAGAAATCCAGACGTGAGCGCGGTTTGGAACCATTCCATGTTCAACCGTGTGCTAATGGGAATGTCGCCGGAATGGTTTCTCCCTATGCTCAAACCTGTTCTGCCTTGCTGTGGAAAAAATCACCGTAAAAAGACCCACGCTCCCTCCAAGTGGTCTGACTGTGTTTTCTGTTTAGCCTCTTTGACTCCAAAATCCTGATACTTCCCAGTTTTTGAAATCTTGGGATTTTTGACGAAACCCCCTTTAACACAGCCAAGTTAATTACATCTTTTTCCTGGACTGCTCCTACGCCTATCAAATCCCTCCATTTTAGTGTTTTTCACCAAAGATTTGTGCACTTCATAATGCTGAACAGTTGTGTGTCCTGTGGGAGTCATCACAACTAATTTCCGTACCGTGTTCCTATTATTCATTTTTTTTAATTTTTGCAATCAGTAGAAGATACTCATTATTTCCTATATCCCTGTACTCCCTTGTCCACTTGATATTCCCAAACACACCACTCCTAGATCCTCGACATGCTTTTCTAGCTTCTTATATTGTTACACAATCTTCCTTGTGTGTTGTGTCCCTTGTGCTTTCTACGTGAGCATCACACCAAGTCCTTCTCATGCAACATCCAAACTTGGTGGACGACTGAAACCTGCCGTTACCTTGACGCGCATGTTGTTGCGGGTTTCTGACGGTCCTGAGAATCTGGTGTGTCTTACTGCTCAACATGCACGAAGTCGATTCTAGTTTTAACTTTTGCTGCCTCAAGCACCGTGCTTCAAATGGGCTTTCCAGAGTCACTTCAGCTACCGAAGGAGCTACGAGCCGCTCTTCCCGCAGTTGTCTGCCTCGCATTGCTAGCCAAAAACAGAAATGCGTTGTGAACACAAGAGATAATTGTTTTCCTGGCTGGACTACACAGTGAACATTGGGGTTTAACGGGATATTTTCCTCGCAATGCTGCATTCACGATGCAAACATGACAAACGTAGGGTCTCTCTCTGCAGTTTTAATGTCAGCTGGCTTACAAGTAGTACCAATGTACCGCTATGTCACGACAACTCACTTATGCTGTATCTCCGTCTTTGTGGTCAACAGTCACTCCATTATGTGTAAACCCAGCTGTATGATTGTGAAGGGGAGGGGTCCCTGTTGTTTGTCCCTTGGACACAAACAAGGCCCTCTCTCTCTCACACACACACACTCGGCTCAAATCAGCCCAAAAGCAATGGCTCCTCTGCCCGGTCCCCCTTGGCATCCATCCACCCTGATCCACCCACTTTCTCCCTCTGCTCCTATGATTATTTTAGCATTTTAAATTCTTTATGCTGCATGGCGCTGAGAGTGGCTTCGCTGGAGCCGAGTGGAGCGGAGCGGCACGTTGGCCGTACAGTACATCCTACATTCACACTACAGTTATTTGGAGGCGCTCCGGCATGGTGCTGTCCCGGTCCCCCTCGCACACACCCCCCCGCCCCGGTTGGATTCTGCTCGTCCATTAGTGCCATCTGTGCCTTCCCGCGCCGTCTGTGAGAGCGGTGCTGACGCCAAAACGTTTGGCATTTCTCTGGAACAACCAGAGGGACGATGCCCAGAGCTCTTAGCTGCCAATGATGTGCACTTACTCTGACAAAAAACCAGGGGAGGAGAAAGAGAGCGAGAGAGAGAGAGAGAGAGAGAGAGAGAGAGAGAGAGAGAGAGAGAGAGAGAGAGAGAGAGAGAGAGAGAGAGCAGGAGGCCCAGGCAAGCAGGAAACAGCTGGATCTACAGTTCCACTTTGTCGGCCGTCAGACTTCAGAGGCTGCCACTTATCCTTGGACCAGAACACAACTCACACACAACTAACAAAGAGTCAAGAGCCGTTTTACACTTTTTTACATGTTAAAAAAGAGCTATGTGTAACATTTTGGCTTTCCTGGGGCATTATGTCCTTTATACATCAGGGGGGGTAGTGAGTGGTACTGACTGAAACCAAGTAAACAACTCGCTCCCCATATCCCCTCAACACAGGAGCCGGGCCGGCTGAGTTTTGTGCATTGTTGTTTTAGGCCCTGCGACCCAAAAGAGTTGTCTCGCACTCGCAGTTCACAGGGCGAGCTGATGTCTACTGAGGGGCTTTTGAAGATGGCAGATGTTGGCAAAAATGCCACGTATGCACCACCTTCCGATTTGAATTTGCGTGTCTTGTCTAGTTTTGTGTGTTTGTTCATTTTTGTGGCTATTCACACCGCTGAAAGGTAAAGGGCAGCATTCAAGTAGAAATGACACGTTGCTCTTCACCTCAGAGAAGGTTGAGCCAGTTCATCTGGATACAGCGTTTATTGACAGATGTTTCATCACTCAACTAAGTGACCTCTTAAGTCTAAAAGTCTTCATCGTCAGTCTACAAGACTGAAGATGAAGACTTTTCCAGATGAACTGATTCAACCCTCTTTGATTTTCTTACCTAGATTACTGAGCATGCATCGAGACATTGCTCTTCACAGCATTGAACTGGCGTTATCATCCAAAATGATCTACCATCAGTGACCATTTAGGGGTGTAGCGCCTCGCTCCAGAGCTTGTTGACAGATATGGGGACATGGCTGTGGATGAAGACACATTGGCTCTTACAGGACCTTGTGCAAGACGACCTGCAGCAGGAGGCCTCACATCTCATCATGGTCCTGTGTACAACCATCTCAGAGTCAGAACATGGACTGTGGCTCTGGTTTCGTGGCTCTGTGTGTACTTAACATAGAATAACAACACTACAACACAACAATCTTCAGATATATACACATCTGAAGATGTATCTGTTTGCACAGAGAACAAAACAAAGATTTTAGTTGGTGGATAACTCGCAGAGATCAAATTAGAAGTCACACAATTTAAAAAGCACTATATAACTATGTCTTTTTCTTCTACTTTTGGCTTGTTTCCTGTTTCCCAGGGGTTGCCACGGCGGATTTGATAGTTTCTGTCAGTACCCTGTGAGGGCACAGCACCAATAGTGGTCTTGTCAATCCGCGTAATGATTTGGCAAAATTTTACGTCGGATGCCCTTCCTGACGCAACCACTAACCCTATGGACGGGGTCACAGGTAAAGCGCTGGATGTCAGCCCAGTATTCATGGACTTGTGCCCATGCCTGTCGCCATAGTAATATGCTTAAATCCAGTGGGTTGTCTCGTCTGATCCGAGGTTGTAGTCCAGGGATAGGCAACATGGTCCAGAAAAGTCCGGTGTGGGTGCAGGTCTTTGTTCCAACCAAGGAGTAACACACCTGAGTCTACAAATCAAGGTCCTTAGCAAAGACTATTGGTTGACTAATAGAATCAGGTGTGTAACTGCTTGGTTGGAACAAAGACCTGCACCCACACCGGACCTTTCTGGACCATGTTGCCTACCCCTGTCATAGTCGAATGGCAGTCAAGAAAAGTGTTTTGGAAGGGTTCGGATTATAGATATACTAGGTTATTAATTTCCATTTCAAAATAAAAAAGTGACACTGTTGTCCTTATGCTGTCCTTAGGGTGGCACGGTGGCCCAGTGGTTGGTGCTGTTGCATCATAGCAAGAAGGTCCTGGGTTCGAACCCGAGCCCGTCCCAGGTCCTTTAAGTGTAGAGTTTGCATGTTCTCCCCGTGTCTGCATGGGTTTCCTCTGGGTGCTCCGGTTTCCTCCCACCATCAAAAAGACATGGATGTTAGGGTTAATACTCCTGCCAGTGCCCCTGAGCAAGGCAGTAGAAAGAAGAACTGGAGTTGGTCCCCGGGTGCTGCAGCTGCCCACTGCTCCTATACAATAGGATGGGTTAAATGCAGAGAACATATTCGTTGTATGTAGTATATACAAATGACAAATAACGTGTATTCTATTCTGTTCTATTCTATTCTATTACGCATGGGAATATCCAGAGAAAAATGACACAAGCTGGATGTGTGGCTGGACGGTGGTCTTATTTAAGGCCTGGATGTTAGTCTGCATGTAGGACCCAACTGACTGACTAGTATCAGGGTTCAGTCCAGTCTCTCTCTCCACCACCAGTTCTTCCACTGCGTTCTCCGTTTGTCACTTCCAGCAAAGCATCCCTTTGCCCTTTGGAAAATGCACTCGCAACAACACACAATCTGTGTACATTATGTCACAGCCTGCCAGCATGGCGTTTTACTGCTGGCCCAAGATGAGAAGCCATCCCTCACTCCCTCTCTCCGTCCCCCCGGCTTGATCGAGTCGCCATCAGGGCTTGATTGCTTATCATATGCCGCTTTATTTTCACAGAAGACCTCAATTGGACTCCGCGTTGCTGTCTGAAAGACCTGTGGTGTGAATACGGTGTCAGGGGCGGGAGTTTTATGTGCCCATAAATTACGACAACCAAGCTCTCAGGAGCAGCTTCTCATTATTACCGCACATCTGAATTACGGGCATCATCGCTGTGTCTAAATCAACGCTAACATTAAACGCTAACGTTACCGCACAGCTTCGGGTGTATTAAGGGGCGTACTCCAGCAGATACCCGACACCGGCCCCTCCGGTTTACTGTCGACAAGTTGCCGTCCATATTGGTTTACAAAGCAAGAGAAAAATTTAACCAAACGGCTTCATCTCCTGGTATCTGACTAAAACTAGAAAAAGATTAAATGGTATAATATCCCCACAGGTTTTACTCACCAACATTTTTTTTGGGGGGGGGGGTTTCCCCCCTTTTTTCCTCCCCAATTTTACGTGGCCAACTACCCGACTCTGCCGAGCCATCCTGGTCGCTGCGGCACCCCCCTCTGTCGATCCGGGGAGGGCTGCAGACTACCACATGCCTCCTCCGATACATGGGGAGTCACCAGCCGCTTCTTTTCGCCTGACAGTGAGGAGTTTCGCCAGGGGGACATAGCGTGTGGGAGGATCACGCTGTCCCCCCCCGCCCCGAACAGGCGTCCTGGCAGACCAGAGGAGGTGCTAGTGCAGCAACCAGGACACATACCCACATCCCGGTTCCCACCTGCAGACACGGCCAATTGTGTCTGTAGGGACACCCAACCAAGCCGGAGGTAATGCAGGGATTTGAACCGGCGATTCCTCGTGTTGGTAGGCAACAGAATAGACTGCTACGCTACTCGGACGCCTTATTCTTGAAATATTTTATTCAAGTTTATACACAAAATGTATAAATTACTTATACATATCATGTATTGTGTGCCCATTGCCAAAAAGGAGAAGACTGCATGATACATATAGTAATCAAATGTAATGACCTTTTTGCATATGAGGCTTATTCTAACAGATACCCGACAGTTGCCCCTGCAGCAAACAGTCAACAAAATGTCTTTCTTTCTTTTTTTTAATGAGAGAAACGTTTTAACCCATCGGCTTTGATGTTTCCTTAGCTCTTCTGCAGTAGTGAGCAACAGTCGTTGTTTCTTCCCTCCTCAACCACACCAGTCCACTTGTATGATCTTTATTTATCTCTATGATGAAGAAATGGCCGATTTGTTAGCGGCCGTCATGTGTTTTTGGCAGAGTCTCAGGTGGCTGTGATTTCCCAGCAGGCCAGATGGTAGAGCTGTGTGGGCAGCATGTGGACCAGGGATTGTGAGAGGAGAGGAGGGCCCCTCCTCGTCCACGCAGGACTGCTCACACTCTGACTTGTCTCCTCTGTCCTCCTGCAGCTGTGCCGCTCCTGCCGTGCTGAACTTCTAATTTGTTCAATATGTGGCCGAGGACACGGAGTAAAGCACAGCACATGTCTTGTGTCCACCGCTTGACAGGCAGGGATTTGATGATGGCTGAGGGCCTTCGTTTTTGTTTTGTTTTTTTTGTTGTTGTTTTTTTTTTTTTTTTTTTTTAGATTTTACTGTTAAACTGAGAGTGAGCGAGATGGTTAATTTAACGTCGACATAACTCACACCTTGGACTAGACTGTTGCATGTCTCTTCCTCGCGAAATAATTCTCAGCAACATGCAGTCTTGGAGTGGAGTTATATGTTAATTACGTTGGCTCAACAGACTTTGCAGATTATTTCATTTCTGTTTTCTGTTAATTAATTGAAAAGTCCAGCAGCTCCATGAAGCTGAAACACTGGACTAAATCCAACTTTAGTTCACAGCCATGTAAAAATCCCCATTTTTGTATTTCTCATGCATCAACCCCAGATGAACGATATACTGTTTTGGTTTTGGTGTATTTGAGCATATCAGCAGAAGAAGGGTAACTAAGAAGTCATCAGAACATTCCTGTTAAGCTGTCAGTGACTGACAACACAGCAAACTTTGACCATTTCCTATGGGGATGTGTAGCTATACTTAAGCATGCATGCAGTAAAAGTGGGTGCTCTCAAATCATCGGCGGTCACTCGGGGTCAAGTGTGACCGTCCTCCCTCTGGGTCCCTCCGGGTCCTCAGGTGGATGTAGAGGCCATTCCTTGAGCCGCATAATGAGAGGACGCCTGCGCGTGACAGCTTTTTACATGGAGAGGCTGATGCACCTGCAGTCACCACACGGTCCTTGACAGGGGGTGTCCAGTGCCATGGAGAACCAAGACGACCACCTTCTGTTGCAGCCTTCACTGCTGTTGTGATCTGGTGATAGCCTTCCGCCAGTTCTGCCGTTGAGGTCTTTGTTGGATCACGCTTCGTCTGGAACCTCCCCCTTGACCTATCCACCTTGGGGGACCCTACCAAGAGCCAAGCTCTGGACGGCATAGCTCTTGGGATCATTGGTACATGCAAGCTTCTCCACCATGACAAGGTGGGGATCCAGGAGAAGACTCAAATATAATTTAGCTGTCTTGCAAGTTAGATTTAGACTTTGCAGAATGAGACAAGCAGGTATTGATGTAGTTTTGTAAATGCTGGTTCTGTTGGATTTACTAAACCCTGGATTAGATGGGCAACAGTATAGCCTGCAAAGCCCAACTGAGAGAAAAGAAATTTTCTGCTCTGGTAATAAATTCTTTCAAAGCCCATAGCTTATCATTGCAAAATAAGCATCTTGCAACTGGATTACAACTCCCAAGCTTGCAAAGCATTTCCGTTCTACAGTCCAGATGGGAGATTTCTACGTGCAACCTAACTGGATGAGTTATTGTGCAACTTATCAAGTCCTGATATGATAAGTGTGACAACGCTACAGTGAAGTAACACTACAAGCCAATGCAACATTTAAAAAGAAAAATCCGAATTCATTGTCGGACGTGTTTATTTCCAGTCACCTAAAGCATTTGAGACAGTTTATTTAAGAAACGGTGGTACAAATATAGATAAGCACATGCAAAAATTAAATCTCTGTTTTAAGTTTGGTTTATTTCTAAAGGAAAGAGTAAAAATATACAAAATGAATCACATGGTACAGATATCTGTGATCTGTTTCTTGTGCACCAGTCCATTACGTCTTTGTAGCTCAGTCGCAGTTTGCACAGATTTGTATGTGAGGTTCCTGCAGGACAGGATGTGTGTTGCAGTTTCACAGAGGAAATGGCAGTTTTGGGTGTGAGCCCCAGTACAGTGCTGTAACCAAACCCACATTTAAAGGTACGCAATAAATTGTTTCATGACAAGAAATCATAATAATACTAATGATAATAAATAATAATAACAACAACAGTAATAATAACTTATGTAACACTCTTAAAAAAGAAACTTTTATGAAACCATCAACATGGGAACAGCTTGGGAACAAAATAGCCTAAAATGTGGAGGGTGCTTATAATTTTAGCAGCCATAAAAAAATGCTTTGCCAAAATCTTACCCCCCCCCCCCTTCTCATTTTGTCCCACTGCCATAAAGAGCCGAGTAGTTTTAGAAATGCACATTATAAGGTTGGGGTGTGTCACAAGATCCAAGATTTTGGCTAAATGGAGGTCACGATTATAAATGATAGCACGCTCTATGAGACCCGAGTCTTCTCTCAAGGTAGGCTGTCATTAGCATGGCAGCGAGCCCGTTGCAGACAACACCCAAATGAGCCAAGTCCTTCTGAAAACAGGATTTATCTCCATAGAAAAGTGAACAACAGACTAGTGGGGGGGGGGGGGGATTCTGGCGGGGAGTACATTTCAGCATGACACCTGCATGCATGTCGTTCTCTATCCCAACTCGTAGTCTACAACGAGGACAAGGATGATGGGCTATGTACGCTAAAGGGTAGTTAGTCAAGATGCTGTATATAAAAACACCTGGCGTGGCTTTGTTGGGGGGGGGGGCATGAAGCATCTAAATACTGAAATTATATCCGAATACCAACCTGTCAAGTGAGTGCCCGAGTGGTCAGATACCTGGGGCAAACCCTTGCTGTAGCGCAACCCCTCATACAGTTTTATGTAGGGTTGGTTGAAAACTAAACTATTGGTGGCAAAATTACTCCGTCATGCTTGAAGAAACTCATGTTCCCCAACAACATGAAGCCCCCGACTGTTCCTGAGGGGATCTTATTTCTCATGTCAAAGCAAACAGATTAGCTGGATTTCATCTCAAGGAAATGGGCCGTAAGTGTGGGGCGCTGATGCAGGTCCATGTTCTCAGGCCCCCCTTCCTATATCCTGGATCTTACTTCCTGGTGGAGAAGCGAAGTGTGAAAGACGGCTTCCTGTCAGAGATGAGATGTAAAATCACATACAGTGTCCTCCGGCCCGCATCCGGGCTAACGCTCCCAGTACAAACACGCTCCACGGGGACTGGGCAAAGGTAGACCCCTGCAGCTTCTGGCGACTAGATAGGTGGTGGTGGGGGGACATCTGCAGAAAGACAAGTGCCACTAACACAGTCTGCCAGAGACCCACCGCTCGCTAAACCGACGACGAGCCCCCGCCTCTCTAAAGAGCTTCATAGGAAGAACGAGTGATTTCAAAACAGGAAGTAGATGTGGAAATTAGTATGTAGTTGTGGTGCTGTTTCAGACTTGTACTCGGTTGTGCAGTCTTCAAAAATGATGCGTTCTGGTTTTCCCGCAAACATATTATTCCCAAAAATAGGTCAAATCATGTACAGTATTGTGTTGGGCGAGGACTATGCGGGCGCAGCGCCGGCGGCCGATGCTGTCAGTGTGCTGTCTGGAGTTCTGGTCTCAACGTAATTATGAAGTTCCAGTCTTCTGTGCACCCCATTTATTTCAATACCAAGCCAGTTGAGTGACCGTAATGGACCTTATCAATCACCGTCTTCATTTGGAAGACGATACGTCTTTCCGACCGGGGGGAGGGGGGAAGACCTCCGCCCCACCCCACCGCACCACACCCACCCCCCGTCTCATCACCTATCCATCTTTCCACCTTCCTCACCCCCACCTCCACCCCTCATGCTGTCTGATGAGATTTCTCTGACATCTCATGCTGACATATTCAGACTACTGCTCTGCTGCTGTTGGTGGCACAGGTGGACTGCGTCTCTCTCTCTTTCTATCCGTCTTTCTTTGTCTCCCTCTCTCTCTCTCTCTCTCTCTCTCTCTCTGTCTTTTTTCTGTCTGTCTTTCTTTGTCCATCTCTCTCTGTCTTTTTTCTGTCTCTCTCTATTTGGCCTCCTCTGTCACTCTGAGCCTCTCTCTGATTCTCTAAGTGCAATGTGGCCCAGTTATGAGTGTGTGTGTGTGTGTGTGTGTGTGTGTGTGTGTGTGTGTGTGTGTGTGTGTGTGTGTGTGTGTGTGTGTGTGTGTGTTTGTGTTGTGCGCACCCTTGCCAAGTCAGGCCTCAGTCATCTGGGAGCAGGGGAGCTGGAATGGGTTTGACCGTATTGTGGCGCACCTGCTTCAGCCCCCAGCCGCACCCCCAGCCGTTCAGCTGTGTGTGAGAGAGAGACAGAGAGAGAGACAGAGACGGAGAGAGAGAGAGAGAGAGAGAGGGAGGAAAAAGAGAAAGAGAGCGCTGAAGTCTCTGTGCCTTAAACCTCGTGAAAGCCACTGAGTTTTGCCGCTCTGCTGGCCGCAGCCAAAACGGCATCTGATATGCCGTATTTGTTGACTGTGTGAGATTAGTTGCAGAGGGCGCACGTCCGCGGGCTTACCAGGCGGAGACGAAGCTGAGCCCCCTCCCCACCCAGCCCATAACCCCTTCTCTCACACTTGCCAGCGCTGAGGAAATGGAAGTTTCTCCAACTTGCTTAGTTGCAGGCGCCCGGCGTGCACCAGCAGCTCGCCTGCGGCCTGGCTGCAGTCGCTGCACGGATGCTGGGGGAGTTTGAGATGACGGGATGGAGGGGGGGGGGGCTGTAACACCTCCGTCGATGGCGGCCACTGGGGCGGCGTGAGTGAGACCTTTGTGGGAAGACTGCATGGGCTTTTGTCTTCCAGGCAGGGAGAGAAACAAAGGAGTGAGAGAGAGAGAGAAGGTGAGAGACTGAGAAAGAAAGACAAGGACACAGTGGAAAGAAAATGAAGTCACAGGAACAAAAAAAAGGAAGGGGCAGGGCCAGAGAAATGGACAGACATGAAAAAAGGAGGAGGAGGAGTGACAGATTAGGAGATAAAGTAGAAATGGACGAGAGAAAAGATGGATAGGGAGACATACTGAAACATGGAAAAGATAAAGGAGCGATCGAGAGGAAAGGTGAGACAGATACAGAGACATGAATGAAAGACAGAGAGTGAGACAGAGAGAGAGAGACAGTAGATTGATAGGTAAAGAGAAACAGAGAGACGGCTGAGTGACAGGCTGTGTGTGTGTGTGTGCGTGTGCGTGTGCGTGCGTGTGTGTGTGTGGGCTGAAGTGTATTAGCTGTACTAGAGCTCCCTCTTGGTGTCAGTGTGCCTACTGTTTTATGAGCAGTCCTCAGACAGCTGCTGACCCCGCACCCACCAGCCCACCACACTGACATGTCGCTCTTCCCTTTCTCTGTGTGTGTGTGTGTGTGTGTGTGTGTGTGTGTGTGTGTGTGTGTGTGTGTGTGTGTGTGTGTGTGTTTAAGTCCATGCAGAGGAAACGTGTCCTCTCTGTGGGTTCCGATGCTTCAGTCCATGGCATTTATACAGACATTTGTGGTCTGAAAGGATATTTGCAAAAATGTATTTTGTCACTTTTGAATGTATACGTATAATAATAATTCATATCAAACTAGTGTGTCACAATTTCCAGAAACTGACATTTTCACTAATTTAAAGACAAAAAATGTTTTTAAATAAATTTCATTGTGTGTGTAATATATGTATACTAGCAAATAAATAAATTTCAAAAATTATTTTCCTGTGTGTGTGTGTGTGTGTGTGTATATATATATATACACACACACACACACACACACACACACACACTGAATATATATATAAAAACACACACTGAATATATATATATTCAGTATATAACATATTGTGCCTGTAAAGAAATAGTAGTAGTATTTGAGTAGTATTTGATGCTTTTATTCTCACAGAAAAGTATTAATATCAACAGGGGAAATAGGAATTCATCTTGATAAAAAACAAATTTGTACAAATTAGTTTTTAAATAATTCACTTTGACTTTCTAGATAATTATAGGGGATATGTATTTGTTTGAAAACGAAACAATTATGTTTGTTTATTGAAATATGCATGTAAATGTTAGGGCACAAGTTCATTATACCGGTGTTAATGGTGTGTGTGTGTGTTTTGTGTTTCTCAGGGCCGCTGTATTAATTTCAGCCGCGTGCCGCATCACTAGGAGGACGAGGACGTCTCTCGGAAAGACGCCGACGTTCCACCACCGTGTGGATAGAAGAGACACGCAGGTTTCTGAAGATCTAATGTCCCGTTAGTAAAAACAAAACGCCCGTCTCCATGTGTGTTTGTCCTCCATACCGTAGTCAAAGAGACGCCTTTCGTCTTCCACGTCCCTTTGGTTTCCCCGCCTTTTGGAAATATACTGCTCACGGGAGGATTCTCTTATAAACATCCACAATAATATATATGGTTTTTTTTACAGTTTTGATTTTTTTATTGTACATATATATATATTTTACACAAGTTAAAGTAAAAAAAACAAGCGAAAAAAAAAAAACAGCACGCCACCCGCATTGTTATCTTTCCGCACACGCCGAAGACTTGACATATTCTTACCATATTGTGCCTCGTGTGAAAAACCCCGACCTCACGAGCCCAGACGGGAGCTTTCTGAAAACACACCAAAAAAAAAAAACGAAGAAGAAGAAAAAGGGGGCTGTTTGCCTTTGGCGGCGGGGAAGTAGAAATGGTCCCGGTGGGCGTTGCAAGTGCAGAAGTCGGTTGCCTTTTGGCGGTGTCTCCTGATGGGGGCCCTCCAACTCGACTGGCCCTGAATGCCCGGCGGGACCCTTTTGACTGGCGATCCTGTCATTTTAACGCTGAGAAGTGCACACGCATGACAAACTGTAGACAGGACGCCCCTGAGGTATTGGACGGCACCGAGACTTTGCCCTTTAGTTCTTTTTTCTTCTGAAGACACCTTCCTTTCATTATGTTGCCCCGGACAAGGAAATTAATAGAGCGTTACTGCGCCGCGGGACACACAGCCTGGGACCACCATCATGTCCAGCTAGGTTTGAGGGGTGGATGCCTCTGGTCCTTGACATGGCGCTTGGTGTTTTGTTGTTGTTGTTGTTGTTTTTTGTGCCCCTATTTTGCTGCAGTCTGTTTTGTGCTCGTCTAGGCGTTGGCGCCGCAGCCCCCCCCCGGTAAACAAGCCTACCGGCCCAGGAGTTTTGAGGGAAACGGACGCGAGCCGTCCGCGGGCTCCCGCCGCCGTCTCAATCCTCCGAGGGAGCCGCGGCCGCCACCACGTCACAACCCACTAGCTCTCCCCGGCACCGGAGTATCAAAGTTTAATTAAAATAATTAAAGGCAACAGCAAGCAGCAGCCTGTGAAGAGTTGGCTGTCTCTTTTGCACGCCGTCTGACATTGAATGACCTAGTACCGCGTTCTCCAGACACAGAGAGGAGGAGGACGGGGCGCCGCCGTGTCCAGAAAAAACACAAACCCAAAGCAACGGATGCGACGGACGGATAAGTATTGTTCATTTCCAGAAATTATGTTCCGTGCCACGCGCCCCCCCCCCCTCCCCGCGCCGCCCCCAAAAAGCAGGGGGATACATGTATGTGGATGTATATTGTAGGTTTTCCCCGAGCGCGCTGTCATGGCGCCGCTCCCAAATGATGTGAGTGTGAGCGGGGGGGAGCGGGGGGGGGCAGCAGCTGAAGAAAAAGGCTCGAACGATCCAGTCACTTCGGATACGCTACTTCAGATGCGAAATGGATATTCGAGTGGAAACCTGACAAAGCGCGCCGGCTTTGATGGGAAGCGGTATGGACAATGACCAGTGGCTGGGTCAGTGGGATGTCTCCGCGCAGGCAGGGAAGCTTATCAAATGACACTAAAAATAAGTTCAGCAACCATCAAGTTTGGGGGGGGGGGGCGTCTCGCACCGGCCGGGCACGCCGGGTGCGCGCGCATGAGACGGGGCGGACGGGCGGGCGTGCGTCACACCGCCCTAATTATCCCTTTGTTTCCCTGGTCGGAAATCGGATGGAGGGCCGTAAACAGTTCGAGTCCTCCGGCTGAGTTAAGTGTTTATTTTCCCCAGCGCGAGCACACGTTTAGCATCTCGCATAATGTTGGCGTTGTGATATTTCCGCAGGTCCGTCAGCCTTTTTCTTTTTTGGGGGGGATAGGGAGCAGGAAAGGCTAGTCTAGCGCTTAATACGTCGTCCCTCCTTTTTTTTTAATGTTGGCACCAAGAGCAGGGGGACGCTGCTATCCTCTGCTGAGGAGACACGTCCACAGCCGTGAAGGGAAGGCGCCCCCCCCCCACATACACACATGCCACGTCCTCCCCTTCACCACCACCGCCACACGGCGCAGCTGTCTTTATATGCCTTTTTTTAATTTGTAGATAGAAATGATTTGTAATAATGAATTTTTAACTGATTTAACCTGTTTAAATCAGCGTCTTCCGAGATTTTGTTCTGTACTTGTTAAATGCATGAAATTGTTTTTTTCTGCTGAGATGCTCACTTTTAAAATCAGATTTGAATGTTCTCTTAAAAAAAAAATTTTTTTTTTCTTTTTTTTTTTTCTTTGGGTTTTTGGACACATCCGAAATTTAAATATTCTCAGAAAGAGGAAATCATCACAAAAATTAATGTCTTTTTTATTTTTTATTTTTTTTCCTTGTGTAATTTATCATTTTAGTCACACGTGTAAGACTGAACAGTTTGTGTTCAGTTGTGCATTTCGGTATGAACACCTTTTATTTCATGAGTTGTTTTGTACAGGCTGCTTCACACCACACACACCAAAATAAATAAATGTACATATGTGTCTTTCGTCACTGCTACGATGTGCTGGTTTCCACTCTGTGTTTTTGTATTTTATGCTGCAGTGTATTGTCTGAAATAAACATATGAAAGCGAGCAAAGGGTGCTGCATTCACTCGGTGTGCTGTGGACACACGTGTGCTGCTGGTGCTGGGCATGCTAAAGGCTGTCTTTAATTGGGCCCGTGCAGATTTATAGGGCCCGACATCCACTGTGATTATGTGGTGTGTGTGTGTGTGTGTGTGTGGACAGAGAGCCGGACAGTGGGCAGCCTCTCCCCCTGTGAAGTCCAACACCGGAGGCATCCCTCACACACACGCACACACACACACACACACACGTGTGCAAAATCCCTTGCGGGTTCTCAGCGGCCCAAAAACGAGGTCTTGCATTTACAAAAAAATGTGCACTCGTACACCTTCTCCTTTTTCCTCATTTGCATACCGTGACAAGATGCTTGCTGAGGTGTGTGTGTGTGTGTGTGTTTTCAGGTTCAAGCTTAGAGACAAAGCCCCTGTTGTTCAGAGTGAGTGATGTCGGTGTTAAAGGTACCAGTGTAACTGTTCTTGAAGTCCAGTTATTATTTATTTATTTTGTTTATCTATTATGTGATGCTGAGCGTTGTTGTACATTTGTTCAGCTGTCCAGAGAAATTGCTTAGTGAAAAACAAATCCCCACAGTTTTATGCCTGCCGTCCAGCTGAGAGGAACAAGTGGTCTGGGTGAAAAACGCCCATGTAGTTGTTCTGCACAACATTAAGAAAGGGAGTGAATTTGGTCCTGAAGAAGGAGGCTCGGTCCTGGCTGAAGGTGTAATGACTTGTAGACGTCAGCAGAGCGAAGAGAGCCCGACAGAGAGGTCGTCTCCTCGCTCTTCACGTCTGTCTCGCTGATATGTGGGTCTGTGAATGTATCACAAGTGTTTTTAAACATCTTCAGGGTGAGTTCACACTAAGCTGTAGCCTCAATATTCAATATCCACTCAGATTAAACTGCAGTACTCGATACTCGGTTAAAGTACATATGTCCTCCTCCTCCTCTCTCTCCCTCTCCCCCTCTCCCTCCCTCTCTCCCTCTCTCTCTCTCTCTCTCCCCCTCTCCCTCCCTCCCTCTCTCTGTCTCTCTCTCTCTCCCCCTCTCTCTGTCTCTCCCTCTCCCCCTCTCCCTCCCTCTCTCCCTCTCTCTGTCTCTCCCTCTCCCTCCCTCTCTCTGTCTCTCCCTCTCCCCCTCTCCCCCTCTCCCTCCCTCTCTCTCTCGCTCTCTGAACGTTACTACGCTCACCCAGAATGCACAGCCGGTGTCACCTGATGCTAACTACCCGGTCATTCTAAGCTGATTACGTCTCTCGGCTGACCGTCTCGCTCGGTTGAGGACACCACGGCGCTTTGCTGGGAGACGGCAGAAGCCATATTGTCATATGCTTATCAACTGCTGATTTTGATAAACTGCTTTACTCAAAATATATCCACCTACCATGCAAGCCACTTACCTTTATGCTGATGCCTGGCGGTGGCTGACTTTGAGATATGGGTCGCTTTAACCGCGGCCACGGGCGGACACCATGTGGTGGTCTGGGTTTCACTCACACACTGAACGCTGCCCAGTACATGGCTGCCATTTGATGAGTGATTTCTCAGTGTTTCTCCACATCTGTGTTGGAAAAGCTTTTCTGTCTCTTTGCCCGGCGTCTTTATGAGCCGCTGACAGAGCTCACCTTACCCCCCACATTAATACTGCGTTCATACCGTCCGTCTTTACTTTGTGTTACAAGAGTTAGTACATTGGAGATCTGTTGGAATACTTAAGAACAAAATTACATTAGAATTAAATAGAATTCCCTCCACCAACACTGTGTTAAGCCCAACCGCTGAAAACAGGAGTATACCAACATTTTATTTTATTTTGGCCCCGGACTGGATTTTAACCAAGCAGTGAAATGGTATTTCTGAAAAGTGAAGGTGCTGTTTTTACAGTGGAAACCAACAGAACCCGATAGAACCTGTGTGAAGCGTCCGGGTAGCGTAACGATCTGTTCTGGTGCCTACCAACACGGGGATCGGCAGTTCGAATCCCCGTGTTACCTCCGGCTTGGTCGGGCGTCCCTACAGACACAACTGGCTGTGTCTGCGGGTGGGAAGCCGGATGTGGGTATGTGTCCTGGTCGCTGCACTAGCGCCTCCTGTGGTCGGTCGGGGCGCCTGTTCGGGGGCGAGGGGGAACTGGGGGGAATAGCGTGATCCTCCCACGCGCTACCTCCCCCTGGCGAAAGTCCTCACTGTCAGGTGAAAAGAAGCGGCTGGCGACTCCACATGTATAGGAGGAGGTATGTGGTAGTCTGCAGCCCTCCCCGGATCAGCGGACGGGGTGGAGCAGCGACCAGGACTGCTCGAACGAGTGGGGTAATTGACCAAGTACAATCGGAGAAAAGGGGGATAAAAATCCAAAAAAGAAAGGAAACGCGTGTGATGTGGATTTGTGTGCATACTTTTCCGGTTTTCTGAATGAAGGAACTTCCCGTTGACTTCATTCTGACCGTCTTGATGGTGCATTATAGCATACACACTCAAACATGAAGGAAAGGAACCTGTGCATTATTCTTCATTACAAGCGACATACAAGGAAGTTATGACCCTGCCCCGATGGGGCATTTTTTAGAAGCTGTTTGTTTATTGCCCGTCAGCAATTTTACAGAAGAAAAAAAACAGCTGCAGCAGATAAGAGGACATTAAATAATAAATTTGAGTTCATTGGGTCATGAAAAAATGTCAAGTTTTTTGGCTATAACTGTTAAGAATATTTGATTTAGAGTTGTTTTCAAAGATACTATATTCCTGTCTTGCTAAGTGAGAAATTAATTGGTTTTTGGTTTTTTTTCCATTAGTAGTGGTCAACATTCATGGTGTCAAAGGACAGGGTTTGTCATGGCTAGAACCACTTGCATTATTTCTGAAAATAGTTACCAGTAAGTTATAACAGCCAAGTTTGTGTACCACATTTCATACAAAGGGTGGCACAGTGGCTCAGTCATTAGCTGAGCCGCCATACACGTGCGAGTTTGAAGACTCTTAAAATGTACTTGGGTGGGATTTTAAGTGTGAGTGGGTGTCTGTTCACACAGCAATGGACTGGCACCCTGGTCCAGGGGTTGATTCCGCTTTGCACCCAAATGCATGCTGGGATAGGCTCCAGCTGTCACGGCTGGTGCAAGCAGGGTCACAGGATACAGGACAAGGACCCAAATGCAGATGTTCAATATGTAGTACACAAGGGCTTATGGGGATGAGGCGGTTATTTATATTATCTATTTTATTCATCGTACGCACTGCTCAGAGGTTGACTCAAAAGTCCAATAAATAAGCAAGGTTAAAGACATGTTGGTAACAGTCTCAGATAATGGAGCAGAGGTTGAGAACAAGACAAGATGCACATGGCAACTTAATTTGGCAAAGGAGCAGGGAAAATGGGAGGCTATGTGCTGGAGCTAATCAAGAAAGGGGGAACAGTTGGGATACACAGGGTTGATTGATGACAAAAATCAGGGACGAGGAACTGACAAGACAGGTGAGGATTTCAAAATAAAAAGGGAAAAACAACAATGACTGAGGTATGATGAGCTGACTGAACTGGGAGACATCATGACAGGACCCCTCCCTCAAGGGACACATTCCGGATCAGTAACATCGAGCAGGATGGGTGGAGGGGTCTTGGAGGAGGGATTCAGGGGCAAGTGGTCTGGGAGCTAAAAACAACAAAAAAAAGAGGGCCAGGGATCTCAGGCAGGTGGTCTGGGGATGACCTGGAGGCCGGCGACGTGGGCCGGACCACGCAGGAGACTGGCGACGTAGGCGGGACCGCTCTAGAAGTCGACCTGAAAGCAGGACAGGTGGGTGGAACCTCTCTGGAGGTTGACCAGATGGCAGGAAACCAGGAAGGTGGCCAGCCAGAATGCAGGAAACCAGTGCTTGGGTGGCCAGCCAAAGTGCAGGGGGATCTGGTCATAGGTCCCAGAACCAAAAGAACAGGAACTGGGCAAACAAGTATGCAAGGGCTGGACTTCTGAAGTCATAGGAGGTGGGGCTGCTGTAGACTCTTGGGGCAGAGCAGCCTTTGTCAGCTGAGGAACACGCTCTGGCGCTGGTTCTTATGCTGTAGCTGGCTCTTGGACAGGTTGTGATGTGACAACTGGATCTGGCTCAGGCTGTGATATCTGGTACTGCTGCAGCTCGGGAGACAGGGCTGCTGCAACACATGAGACTGGGATGTCGCCGGCTGAACAAGAACTGCAGGCTGTGGTGTCAATAGCTGCACAGAAACCGCAGGCTGGCGCAGCGACTGGAGGGCTGAAACAGATCGGCATGGAAACTGCCGGGCTGGAATAGCATGCCACCAAGGAGTCGGAAGGGCCAGAACAGCACGTTGGCATGGTGACTGCAGAGCAGGTACTGCTGACTGGGACTGCAAGGCAGGAAGAACCACCAGTAACAATGGCAAAGTGGGGACAGAAGGTGTACCGCATATAAAGCTGAGTCCTTACCGCCAGCGGCCTGGGTTCAAATCTGGCCCGAGCCCTTTGCTGCATGTTATCCCCTCTCTACCCCCCTGCATTTCCTGTCTCGCTCACTCTCTCTGCTATCACTATCCAATTAAGGTGGCAAATGCCTAAAAAAAAAAAAGTGGGGACAGGAGACTGGACAGGCATGGGTGGAGCTGGTACAGGAGGTTGCTGGGTAGGCCCTGATAGCTGGCAGGAGCTGACAAATCAGGCACTGGAACAGACTGGCATAGTTGCAACACAGCCCAATGAAACTCTGGGTTTCCTGCCATGAACCCTGGCTGGCACTACAAGGATCTCCCAGGCCCAGGCAGGTTTAGGGTTGGAGCCGGCTCAGGACAGGCAGGAAGCAGGGCAAGTCGGCTAAGGACAGGACAGGTAGGCTCACGGACCCAAGCTGGAGTGCGGGCTGGTTGTGAGCAGGCAGGGGTACAGGCTGAAGACTAGCAGGCCGATGACTAGCATGCTGCAGGTTAGAAAGAAGAAAGACACCCACTTTATTTTGTCATTGTGTTCTTACAATGAATTGTATTGTTACAACGAATTTGTTGTTGGCATTTAACCCATCCTATTGTATAGGAGCAGTGGGCAGCTGCAGCACCTGGGGACCAACTCCAGTTCTTCTTTCCACTGCCTTGCTCAGGGGCACAGACAGGAGTATTAACCCCAACATGCATGTCTTTTTGGTGGTGGGAGGAAACCCATGCAGACATGGGGAGAACATGCAAATTCCACAAAAAGGACAGCCTGGAGTTTGAACCCAGGACCTTTTTGCTGTGAGGCAACAGCGCTAACTACTGGGCCACCGTGCCACCCTGGCTGGGAGGTAGGCTGCAGGCTGGTGGCTAGCATACTGCAGGTTAGCGGACTGAGGTGCAGGCTAGGATTCACGTCTTAATAAAGTGCTCTGCCCACTCAGCAATTTCCTCAACCAAAGGCTTTTAAAGACACTGCCCGGCGTGCCAAAGATAAGGTTGCCTCTCTCTCCTCGCTACTGGAGGTGTATTTCCAGTCATTACGAAGGCACAAAAGATAAGCCACCTCACGTAGTCCCTGAGAAAACAATCCCATCTGCTGGGTCCGTGTTTGGCCAGATTGTTCTGTCACGGCTGGTGCAAGCAGGGTAACAGGAATACAGGGGATGGACTCAAATACAGATGACTGAGGCAGACTAACTACAGTTCAATGATTTAATACACAAGATGGTGGTTACCAAGCCTTGCCGGGGTGATGAGGCAGGCAAAAGGTCAAAACCAGAAAAGGCAAACCAGGCAAACAAAGCTGACAAGAAGCAGACATGGATCAAAAGTCCAATAAACAGACGAGGTTCAAAACAGGCAGGTAGCGGATCTCAGATAAACGGAGCAGAGGTTAGAGAGCAAGACGTGAAGCACATGGCAGTTTAACAATCTGGCAAAGGAACGGGGGGGGGGGTATGTGCTGGAGGTAATCAGGGAAAGGGGAACAGGTGTGGGATACACAGGGTTGACTCATGACAAAACCAGGGGGAGGAACTGACACGACAAGACAGGTGAGGACTTCAAAATAAAACAGGAAAAACAACAGGGTGATTGAGGTATGACGAGTTGACTGAACTGAAACTATGGGAGACGATGACTGAAGTTATGAGCTGACTGAACTGGGAGATATCGTGACACCAGCCCCCCAACCCTGACCAGGATTGATGGGTTTGAAAATGGATGGATAGTTGGATTCCATACACAAAGGCAATTCATGTACTTTACATAAGGCATAAAAAGACATTTAAAAGAAGAAATAAAACGATTCAAACGTTGAGAGATAATAATAGCACAAAAAGAAGCAGCAAAGTGAATAGGGGTCAAAGTGCAACTCTGTAGGCTGAAAATTCAGTCAAATGCAATGGAGAGCATGTAAGTTTTCAGCCCAGCATTAAAAGTCGCCCTAGTTGGGACAAGTCTGAGATCCTCTGAAGGTTTCAGTTTTGGAAAGCATGGTAACTAAATGCTGCTTCGCCATGTTTCGTTTCAGCTGTGGGAACGGTAAGCAGACCTCTCCAAGATGACCTGTCGGGTCGAGAGGGTTCATAGGATAAAGGCAGGTCAGACGTGGTTTGGTCCTAAACCCCTGAGAGACTTGTGGATTTACAGCAGCAGTGTTTTACAAGTCTACGCTATGACCCACTGGGAGCCAGCGGTGAGACCTGAGAATCGGTGTTGTGTTCATGTTTTCATGTCTTGGGTTTTATGAAGACCACGGCAGCACCCTGAACGAGCTCAAGTTGCCTCAGAGCTTTTATGGGGACACCTGGAAAAGGTCAACTACAGAAGCCTTAACTGAAAATTCCCGTTTTTCATTGTAATAAGTCATGTTTATTGAATCTTGCAGTTGACCGTCGCTGCTGCGGGATGCTGTGACGGTGCTGCGTCAGTGACGTTCGACTTTTTTACTGCAGGGTGTTTCTGATGTTGGTCAACTACGGACCGAATTTTGTCCTACTGTTGCACTCAGTATAAGCTTTTCTTCGTCAAAAAATAGCTAAATTTATCAAATATACTCCTTATCCTTTTCTTGTTTTAATTTTTTCTCCCCAATTGAATCCGGCAACTACCCCACTCTTCCGAGCCGTCCCGGTCGCTGCTCCACCCCCTCTGCCGATCCGGGGAGGGCTGCAGACTACCACATGCCTCCTCCGATACATGTGGAGTCGCCAGCCGTTTCTTTTCACCTGACAGTGAGGAGTCTCGCCAGGGGGACGTAGCGCGTGGGAGGTTCATACTATCCCCCCCAGTCCCCCTCCCCCCGCTCAGACACCCCGACCGACCAGAGGAGGTTTGGTTTTATGCTGAGGGTCCCCCCAACTCTCACTGAAACGAGGTGAAACTTACTTTCAACTCGAGTTCGTTCATGCTAACGTGCAGAAAGACGCTGATGATTTTATTCATTCTTCACCGGTGTTTTTACTTCAGTAAATATTCCTGATTTCACCGGGAAAAGGCTTAAATCACTAATAACGACCAGTGATTTGGAGACTATGTTCTTTTTTTCTAATGCATTTGTGTATTACCCTCACTGCTCACTGTCAATTGTACAGGAATCAGTTGGGGGGGGGGGTCCAATAATGCATCAACACATAAAAACCACCTTTAACCATCATCGGTTCTTCACATAAACATTCAAAGATGGCCGAGGGAATGCTGCGCAAACACCCGAATCCATCCTGAGCTTCGACACAAGGTGCTGCTTTCCCAGTTGTTATGGGAGGGGGGGGGCTCAACTGCCTAGCCCCTTCAGCCCCTTCCCCTGATTAAGATTCTGTGGTGAGCAGCGAGCAGATGTCAGCAGCCGAGCTGCTGCCCCCCCACCACCACCCCTATATAAGCCTGTCTGGCTTCCCAGGTTATCTCCATTTGCACAGTTGTCTCTGAAAGTTGGCCAAACGCGGGATCAAATGCCACAACTACGGCTGCCTACCTTTCAGGGTCCGAGAGCCCGGAGCCCGTTGGATTGCCCTGAGAACGGCTCGTTAAGAGTTAACACTCAATTTTATGCGTCGTATTTCGGAGAGCGTCACGAGCAAATCCCCTTCTCGAGTATTTTCTCTGTGTGGAGAAATGCAGGTGGGGTGGGATTACAGCAACTCCACGCTTTGGGATTTCAGAGATTTATCTTGATGCTCATTTTCCGAGAGCTTGCTGTGAATTCTAATGCCCAATACACTATATGTGCCCATGAAGATTTAGGACTCCTGTAAGATGATTAGGCTGTGTGTTGACGGCGGCGCACACTAGTTTTAAGACAACAGCAGGGCTGTGGGGAAGGTACATATGTACGTGTGATGTACGAGTAATACGTGGTGCTCATTGGACAAGTTATACCACATCAGATTTGGGTAGTAGTCTGCAAAACACTAATACTTTAATAATGTGCTACAAGATAATGTAATTTCCCTATCACTTGAAAGCACAAAGCCTGCTTATGAGAGACCAAACAAAAATATCTAATTTTCCTTATCTGTTGGAACTTGTTTGCGAGCATTTTGTGAAATGAACAGATGGTCAGCAGCACACATCCAGTGGGTTGTGGAAGTCATGTTTGCGCACTCCCCCCCCTCAACTCCTCTTTCTCTCTCACCTACTGCCCCCCTCCCCTCCCTTTTTATCACAGCAGCCTGCTTTTGCGCCTAGCGCCTAAATCTGGGCTGCATTCAAAGTCACTCCTGCTAGGTATGAAATAATGATGGCACAATATGTGTGGTTAAATTCCACGGGGGCACGCGCTGAGTCAGACCGACGAACAGAATCTCTACCTGTGCTGCTGGAGGGCTCCGGGGGCCGTCTGGAGCCTGCTAATGACAAACCTCCAACATACTGACTGTCAGCTCAGGGCAGGCCTTCTCCGAGCCGCGGATAGATTCACGCAGGCAGCCCCCGCACTTCTGCTCGCTGTCTGAACCCATACAGAGCTGGCGCCGCGGCTGACGGACAGCGCTCTGCACCAATGGGTCGGGAGCCGGTTTGCTCCGAGGCGGACCCCTTGGGGGTGGAGCCTCGGCGGACTGAGGTGGAGTCACCTTGCCGGTAGCGGTTGTACGTTGCGCCTAATGATGATGGCGGAGGGTAACTTTGGCTGGGGGTGCTTGCATGTAACCATGTCATATTTTTTGACTCGTGGCCAAGAGAAGCATCAGATAGCTTCTGACTTGTCCAGCAGATGTTTGGAAATTGTGTTAATGTAGCAGATTACGTCTCGGGGTGCATGGCCACCTAGTGACGTGTAGTGGTTTTGAAACCCTGAGCCTAAGTGAAAGTGAATGGGGAAATCACCATCAAATTAGTGGGGGGTTTCTCTCTCTCTCTCTATATATATACACAAGTCAAAAAAGGGCTGAACCCATTGCAGCTTTGTATCTGGAGATCCTTCACTGATGCATAATGAGAGATTTTAAACATTTGCCGAAACAGATTCACATCACAGATGCTGCCTGCCTCCATGCAACACCCCGGGTATATTCTCACGGCGTATCTACCAATCATGTCTTTCGTATCTGTTCAGCTGGAGGAGCTGGTGTAACGTCACAGCCCCTCTTGATTCTTTGGAGTGAACACAACGCAGAAGAAAACATGCACCAGTGAAACCTGGTCGAACCAACCTCCCTTGTTCTCTGCTCGGACCACCACCGACGTTCCTGAGGTCTGAAGTTTTGACAGAACAGAGCATTTTGATATGCTGCTCTTCCTCTCTCTCTCACCATGTCCTCCTCTCTAGTGACTTGGGATCAACAGATCCAGTGCCGGTGCCAATCGTTAATCTGGCCCAGACTACGAGAGAGAAGAGGGATGCGGGGTGCGGTTTACAATTTCAGCTGCTGTCACCCGCCGGGCCGGGTGAAGGCGGCGGCCCACCCACGTGCGCCCAGCGCCGCTTCTCGGCGTGGCTGGCACCGTTTAACATGACGGCATTTCTCCCCCGCTGTTTGCCCACGGATGATGAGGCTCTCATTGCTATGCATGTGCCAGATGAATCATAAACCTATACCATATGCCATCGCAATTTGCTGATGGGCCCAAGCTGTTTTGGTGGAAATAAAATCCAGGGATTATGGAGGCTTGATCCTCGGCGAGTAAAGGCAGAGAAGGGCAGAGAAAGAGAGAGATCGAGAGAAAATGCTTACGCTCTCTCTCCCCTCTCTTATTGGCCAGTGAGCGAGGCGGGGGGGGGGGGTGAGCAGGGGTGTTGATTGACACCTCCCAGATTGTCAGCTCTACGGAAGGAGTGCGAGGCATGAGCCGGAACCTGTCGGTTTGTGAAAACAAACAATTTCTTGCGCACACAGTCAACAACATGTTTGTCACCTTGTCCCTGGTGTCCTACGGTGGACTTGCAGAGGCTTTAAAAAAACAACAACGGGACAAAAGCCCTTTGGGTATTACCTCTGCCTCCTCAGAAATGGACAGCATTACGAACAACTGTAATTTCTGTAAGTGCTCAAAACGCTTAACTTTCCAGCTTTTGCCAAAACACCCAACATGTTTACACAAGGTGAAGAATTTCACACCGCATGAAGGTGAATTTGCTTGCTGACGAAAAACAGAAATAAAAAGCTTATCTGGCATCATTGAGAGTGAGCAAGCTGATGTGGTTTTGTTTTTTTTTTATTTCTCTTTTCATAATATCAGATTATTTTCACGTGATCGTGGTCAACCTGACAAATAATGGTCAACGGAATTTAACACGTTCAAACCCAACACACTGCTGCATCAACTCTGCAAAAGGAGCAAAAAGAAAAGAAAAACAAAAATTCCATTAATAACTCCTTGGAAACTTAAAATATAAAGGATTTTGCGTAATCGCTTTGTCAACTGAGAAATTGAATTGCCTGTTGTCTGTGTGAAAATCTGCAATTTTAAGCAGTTTTAGTATTACTGTTTAATGTGTTGTGCCATGAGTCGTTCGGTGACTGATGTATGACTCCAGTTACTGGACTGATTTTGAAATCTGATGCTGCAAATAGTTTAATAGACCCAAAATGACAAGCCTCAAAAACTGTTGGGGGATTTTCAAACTTTACACATTCTTATTTAACAGGGTCATATGATGCACATTTGTCTATGTGATGTATTGATGTCGGAAAAGCTTATATATTAAAATAAAATACTCTAATATGTACTGCACACTAACATTACTACATGGTTTAGTGTGTTTTATTCCATGAAAACATGTTTAGTATATGTCTAAATACCATCTTCAGTCCACCGGCAGGAGTTAGAGCAGTTGGGCATGGCTCACTCAACCTGTATCCCTGTGATAACCACGCAAAGTCGGTTCATACCAGATTTTTCTAGGGAGAAAAAGGACACATCCTGATATTTTTAGTATATTAGATTTTCCCATGTTACAAACATTTTAATCCAATATACTAAAGAGGGGTGCAAGGCCTATTAAGACATAAACTTGGTGTGGAATGACAGGAAGTGAAAGAGCAAAGCAAAAGTCATGCTGAAGGGTACGTGGTGGGGAAACGGATGCTTGATGGTTTGGTGACCGTGTTATTTCAGAGCAAAGATATGTAGCTTATGTCAAGAGACCTCTTTTACCTGCAAAGGAACATTTCTGAGTTGAAAAGTGGGACCCGAGCAGCCAGGAAATTGGATTGACAGTGGTTATTTCCCCCCTTCTTCCTAGTGGTGCTCTAATGCTTTTAAATGTCTTTGAATTTTCTCATGATCAAAACAAAACAAAACAAAGCAAATCTGGTTTGATCATTTTTCATGTCGCCTTTTTTGTGTGATGGTCATTTTCAGAAGACTTCTTCTTGTGTAAATGACCTCCTCCCCCCGGACTTTTCCCCCTTTTCCTCCCTGATTGTATCTGGCCCATTCTTCCAAGCCATCCCAGTCGCTGCTCCACCCCCTCTGCTGATCCGGGGAGGGCTGCAGGCTACCACATGCCGCCTCCGGTACATGTGGAGTCGCCAGCCGCTTCTTTTCACCTGACAGTGAGCAGTTTCACCAGGAGGACATAGCGCTCGGGAGGATCACGCTATTTCCCCCCTCCCCCCTGAACAGGAGCCCCGACCGACCGGAGGAGGCGCTAGTGCAGCGACCAGGACACGTAACCACATCCAGCTTCCCACCCGCAGACACGGCCAGTTGTGTCTGTAGGGAAGCCCGACCAAGCCGGAAGTAACGCGGGGATTCAAACCGGCGATCCCCGTGTTGGTAGGCAACGGAATAGACCGCTACGCTACCCGGACGGCCTGTAAAGTCATGTTCCGTGGAAGGCTGGTGTCTGGGACACTGAGTGCAGCAGCTGGACAGCGTTCTTAAGAGGGCTCCTACACAACAGAAGAGTTTGTAGTGTCTCTCCGGTCACTACCTGCCATATTCATTGTTTTTCTCCATCTTCCTAACTAATCCCACAACCCCCCCCCCACACACACACACACACTCACTGTCTTTTACAACGGTTGTGTCATAAAACTTTTTTTTAGCTCAACATTGGCATGCAAGCTGATATTTTCTATATTTTATTGTTTGTATTGTTGAATCATTTGTGATAGTCATCATCTCAGGTTCGGCTGAGGGAGCCAGTGAACAAAAAACACTTGACAATGGCTTTTCACCATGATGAGAAAAGTAAAAACAAAACAAACAAACAAAAAAACAGGATGAATACTAAAGAGGCTTATTTCATATTCAGGTTTGGATTAATGTTGACCTTTTTCAGGACTGAGAAGCTTATTACGTGACGTCAGCAGCCAGGGCTGGGGCTTATGGTTGCTCGTGGTTTACAGTATGCTGTGCAGGAACTTCCTCTCAAGCGCGTCTATTCACTGTCAAACTTCCAACGTGGCTGGTGTCTGTAGGTTCGTGTGAACCTGGAGAAACCTCAGAGAACTTGGAGAAGTTTAATATAATCACTTAAGTAGCTCCTCGGCAGACGCACCAGTGTGAAGAGCCACGCTGACCACCATAACTCACGCTAACAGTGGGGCTGGCGATTACCGTACTTTTTAATTGAGTGGGTTCGCAGGAGCTCTAACTTCTTACTTTTACGAGGCAGGGTCTTTTAACGGCTCGGCCACAGTAATTCGATAATCATTTTCATTTGGTAGAATGCTCGCGATCAATCTGATGGATGACTTCATCAATCCTTGTAATACAGTCATATAGGTGGCAGACCCTGAATATAAGTGGGAAGCCCATGAATCGTCCCTTTTACGAGTCACATCTCAACTAAAACTTCATTAGTAGGTTATCGCGGTGGAGAGATACGGCCGCACTTGATATTCATTAAGTTAAGGTGTTACTGCCGACGTTACTTGGTTTGTGCCAGTAAATTATCCATTTGCACGTGGACGGGACTGGCTTTGATAAGGGCTCGAGGAGATGATTTATCCAGGAGCCCCCGTCTGAGCACCGGTACGTCTTTGTCTTGAAAGACAGAAGTCCCTTCTGTTCTGTACTCTTGTCTGTCACTTGTATTATGCAGTCAACGGTGTACTCTGACCAGTACAACAAGCAGTTTAATGACATGTTGATATTACCAGCAGCCAATGGCCTTATCCAGAGAGGAACCGAGTAGAAGACAAAACGTCCTAGACGACCAGCAGATAGTTGATCATATGGGGTGATGTATACCGCCAACTGGTTGATGATACAGGATGTAATAGTAAGAAGATGGATGGAACAAACTTCCACAGAGCCCAGGGAGTTGTGCAAGGAAAGGGAATGACAGTCGATTCAAGTCAACATCGTTTACTATATCCATCCATCCATCCATCCATTATCCAAACTGCTTGTCCTGCTCTCAGGGTTGCAGGGATGCTGGAGCCTATCCCAGCAGTCATTGGGCACCAGGCGGGGAACCGCCCTGGACAGGCCACCAGGCCATCACACAGGGCAAACATACACACACACACACATCCACACCTAGGAGCAATTTAGTACGGCCGATTCACCTGACCTACATGTCTTTGGACTGTTGCAGGAAACCAGAGCGCCCGGAGGAAACCCACGCCGACACAGGGAGAACATGCAAATTCCACACAGAGGACAACCCGGAACGACCCCCCCCCCCCAAGGTTGGACTACCCCGGGGCTCAAACCAAGAACCTTCTTGCTGTGAGGCGACCGTACTAACCACTGCACCGCCGTGCCGCCCTCATTTACTATGAAGAACTTTAAAAACAAAAAACCCCTCTTGGTACCAAATGGTTTCACAAGGCAAAGGCAAGCACTGGCTTACACAAAAAGGATGAATGCAAAAAATAAAAAAGATGACATAAAAAAGTTGTAAAACTATTCTCTACTACTACTACTACTACTACTACTACTACTACTACTACTACTACTACTACTTTGGCTGCTCCCGTTAGGGGTCACCACAGTGGATCATCCGTTTCCATCTCTTCCTGTCCTCTGCATCTTCCTCTGTCACACCACCCACCACCTGCATGCCCTCCCTCACCACATCCATAAACCTCCTCTTTGGCCTTCCTCTTTTCCTCTTCCCTGGCAGCTCCATATTCAGCATCCTTCTCCCAATATACCCAGCATCTCTCCTCCACACATGTCCAAGCCATCTCAATCTTGCCTCTCTTGCTTTGTCTCCAAACTGTCCAACCTGAGCTGCCCCTCTAATATACTCATTGCTAATCCTGTCCTCCTTCGTCACTCCCAATGAAAATCTTAGCATCTTCAACTCTGCCACCTCCAGCTCCTCCTCCTGTCTTTTCATCAGTGCCACTGTCTCCAAACCATACAACATAGCTGGTCTCACTACCATCTTGTAAAACTATTCTACTGAAGTAAAATAATCCAAACAGGAAGTACAGTGAGGTTGACTTCATATATGCAGACTACGTCTTAAAACAGACAAATGAATCAGGGTATACCTGAATAACTATTTACAATCAGTCTGCTATTTACACACACACACACAGACACACACACATACACACAAATATAACCGTGTGTAAATAATTGCAATTGTGTTTTTTTTTTAAATTTCCTCTCTTTTTCCACAGAGAATGCTGAGACGACCTCAGAGGACCCCCCCCCCCCATTAGCCTTTTATCCTTCCCTCCTAACCTAACCCCTGTGGAAACCTGGGTGTTTTCCCATGTGTTCACACAATCGCTCAGTCAGACTGTGAACTCCCTCTAATACTAAGATTATAATTCCCATATGATTATCCTTTGTTTTTCGTAAACAGACTGCCAGCTTATCCACAGTAAAGACCGAGACTCAGGACTCTGGGGTGCTGGTAAACAGGTAAATGCAGAAAAAAGGCCGAACAGATTGTGTTTTCCCCATCTCACAATGCTCCAAAAACAGTCCTGGTGTCCTGGTCGCTGCACTAGCGCCTCCTCTGGTCGGTCGGGGCGCCTGTTCGGGGGGGGAGGGGGCTGAGGGGAATAATAGCGTGATCCTCCCACGCGCTACGTCCCCCTGGTGAAACTCCTCACTGTCAGGTGAAAAGAAGCAGCTGGCGACTCCACATGTATGGGAGGAGGCATGTGGTAGTCTGCAGCCCTCCCCGGATCGGCAGAGGGGGTGGAGCAGCGACCGGGACGGTTTGGAAAATAGGGTAATTGGCAAAGTACAATTGGGGAGAAAAAGGGAGGGAAAATCGAAAAATAAAATAAAAATAAAACTGCTCTTCTTGCTGCAAGTAAGTGTTGGAAGTCACAAGGCCACTAGTTTGCTGACAAGCACTAGTGTTGTTCTATAAGTACAGTAATTATGTTCTACCGCATAACTCAAGAGAACGTTGTCCATGGTACTAATGAAGGACAATGCACACTGAAGGACTCCTACGATCCTCACCACTGCATTTCCCCTTAAGAAATAGTTCTGAAATGATATGCACTGTAGAAATAGCCTTCATTTTATTTTGTTAAAATATGAATTATGAATCCTTGTCTTTGTAGTACTACTGCAGTAATAGTACAACCGATTTCCAGACACGTATCACACAGTTCCAAACAGTGTCGAGGTTTCAGCACTGTCACAGCCAGCTTATGTCTCATTATGACAGCCTCCTGCTTGTTTACTCACTTGACCATCAAATGGTGTTCAGTGATTGCTTGGGACAGCCTCAGTCCTGTCACTGCTCGTGGATGGATGAAACAGAATGACCCCCGCCCCAATTCCTCGTTCTCGTCTTCCTCCCCTGGGGACCCCTGGGGCTTTGCTGTGAAGAATCCCATCCACAGCTGTGGGTTCCCCCGTGTCCTCTCACCTGAGGAAGTCCCTGGGCAGAGCCTGACCTTCTCCTTACCCGACCTCCCCCCGCCCCCCCCATAGAGACTTCCAGTTCTCCGCAAGTCATCTCAGTACAAACCTAATTTGTATTGAGATGCTCTCTCTCTCTCTCTCTCTCTCTCTCTCTCTCTCTCTCTCTCTCTCTCTCTCTCTCTCTCTCTCTCTTCTCTCTCTCTCTCTCTCTCTCTCTCTCTCTCTCTCTCTCTCTCTCTCTCTCTCTCTCTCTCTCTCTCTCTCTCTCTCTCTCTCTCGCTATCTATCTATCTCTCTCTCTCCACATTGGGGTACATTCAGTAAGCACACAATAACCACCTGTGAATATTTTGTACACACCAGCAGATGAAGCCTTCACTGCATTGACAACACTTTTAAGCAAATGTCTCAGAGCTGTGGAGATCTGAAACTGGCCATGGTGCTGATGGACATGAAAAAGGAAAAAAAATACAGTGGGGTGCAAATCTCTACTGGCAATATCTATCTGGTGAGATACCAAATATTTACTCAAATCAGGAATCAGGAACACTTTGTCAGCTGATGATTGCTTATGGCAACATGAAACAGGCTTATACTGTCTCATAAAGAATTCACTGGACTCACTGGATCATTTTGCTCCTTATTTGTTGAGCAATTTCCCTACCGTTGTTTCTTTTTTGTACTGTCATATTTTTTGTTATACACACACACACACACACACACACACACTGATGGAGATTTGTGTGCTGAGTTTGATGTGTGGATTTGTTGATCACTTCAGATTATTGGTAATGGATTATCTGTATGTCATATCCTGCTTGTTTACATGTTTTCATTCATTCATACATTAGCACAATGTTTTGATTACATTTGACTAATTCTGTTAGTGAATAGATTATTGGTCTCGTTTCCGATATGTCATTTTAGGGGGGGGGGTCAATATTTTTGGTGAATGGTGAAAACAAACAGATCTTGGTAGTGGACTCAGCCTTTTGGTTTGGGTAATTGACACACAGGTGTTCGTCATTCGCAAGGTGGGCCTCGCAAAGCCAGTTCACTCCGTGTGATCTGACAAGGCCCAGTACGCATTTGTTTGTGTTAGGGGTATCTTCAGTGGGTGGGGGACAGCAATATTGTGCACACGATTGGCTCAGCCTGCCGCCCAATGACTGCTGGGATAGGCTCCAGCATCCCCGCGACCCTGAGAGCAGGATAAGCGGTTTAGATGATGGATGGTTCGATCCGCCTTTAATCAATCAACCGGTTAGCTAGCGGACCAGTCAACACGCTGGCCTGCTAGTGAGCGCTGCTACCGCTAGCAGGTCAGTCCATGTAGCTAGCTACACTACCGTTCAAAAGTTTGGGATCACCCAAACAATTTTGTGTTTTCCATGAAAAGTCACACTTATTCACCACCATATGTTGTGAAATGAATAGAAAATAGAGTCAAGACATTGACAAGGTTAGAAATAATGATTTGTATTTGAAATAAGATTTTTTTTACATCAAACTTTGCTTTCGTCAAAGAATCCTCCATTTGCAGCAATTACAGCATTGCAGACCTTTGGCATTCTAGCTGTTAATTTGTTGAGGTAATCTGGAGAAATTGCACCCCACGCTTCCAGAAGCAGCTCCCACAAGTTGGATTGGTTGGATGGGCACTTCTTGCGTACCATACGGTCAAGCTGCTCCCACAACAGCTCAATGGGGTTCAGATCTGGTGACTGCGCTGGCCACTCCATTACCGATAGAATACCAGCTGCCTGCTTCTGCTCTAAATAGTTCTTGCACAATTTGGAGGTGTGTTTAGGGTCATTGTCCTGTTGTAGGATGAAATTGGCTCCAATCAAGCGCTGTCCACTGGGTATGGCATGGCGTTGCAAAATGGAGTGATAGCCTTCCTTATTCAGAATCCCTTTTACCCTGTACAAATCTCCCACCTTACCAGCACCAAAGCAACCCCAGACCATCACATTACCTCCACCATGCTTAACAGATGGCGTCAGGCATTCTTCCAGCATCTTTTCATTTGTTCTGCGTCTCACAAACGTTCTTCTTTGTGATCCAAACACCTCAAACTTGGATTCATCCGTCCACAACACTTTTTTCCAG
Source organism: Lampris incognitus (assembly GCF_029633865.1). NCBI lineage: Eukaryota > Metazoa > Chordata > Actinopteri > Lampriformes > Lampridae > Lampris > Lampris incognitus. The sequence continues at coordinate 105,437,369 of NC_079211.1, forward strand.
TCTTCCTCTGTCCAATGTCTGTGTTCTTTTGCCCATCTTAATCTTTTTCTTTTATTGGTCAGTCTCAGATATGGCTTCTTCTTTGCCACTCTGCCCTGAAGCCCAGAATCCCGCAGCCGCCTCTTCACTGTAGATGTTGACACTGGTGTTTTGCGGGTACTATTTAATGAAGATGCCAGTTGGGGACCTGTGAGGCGTCTGTTTCTCAAACTAGAGACTCTAATGTACTTATCTTCTTGCTCAGTTGTGCAACGCGGCCTCCCACTTCTTTTTCTACTCTGGTTAGAGCCTGTTTGTGCTGTCCTCTGAAGGGAGTAGTACACACCGGTGTAGGAAATCTTCAATTTCTTAGCAATTTCTCACATGGAATAGCCTTCATTTCTATGAACAAGAATAGACTGTCGAGTTTCAGATGAAAGTTCTCTTTTTCTGGCCATTTTGAGCGTTTAATTGACCCCACAAATGTGATGCTCCAGAAACTCAATCTGCTCAAAGGAAGGTCAGTTTTGTAGCTTCTGTAACGAGCTAAACTGTTTTCAGATGTGTGAACATGATTGCACAAGGGTTTTCTAATCATCAATTAGCCTTCTGAGCCAATGAGCAAACACATTGTACCATTAGAACACTGGAGTGATAGTTGCTTGAAATGGGCCTCTATACACCTATGTAGATATTGCACCAAAAACCAGACATTTGCAGCTAGAATAGTCATTTACCACATTAGCAATGTATAGAGTGTATTTCTTTAAAGTTAAGACTAGTTTAAAGTTATCTTCATTGAAAAGTACAGTGCTTTTCCTTCAAAAATATGGACATTTCAATGTGATCCCAAACTTTTGAACGGTAGTGTATGTCTGCACACAGTTCTTGCTGTCTTCGTAAATGTCTTCGGTAAAACCAATCCTACAACAGCATTGATGCTAACCGCTCATTGTCGTCATCAGCTAAACCGCTCATCAAAGGTCACTGACTGACTCGCCGTAACCGGTTCCGGCCAGAGCGTCCACGGGGTGAGGCATTCGGGGTGAGGCCACCCTTACCCGAGGGCGATATTATGAACCCTACATAGGCCTCGCCAAAATCTCGTTTCTGGCTTTGTCACGTGTGCGCCACCGTAGCAACGCGAAAATATGTTGTTATGGGGTTAGCGCTCATCAAGGAAACGCTGTACACCCACAATTTAACCTGTCTAAGTTATCCACAATCAACATTAACGTTTTTAACTCAATCTTTGCTTGCTCCACGTTTGAGCATAGGATACTTCACCCCTTATCATGACTACAAACAAAACGAGCTCCTATATTGTAGTAATATGACTTTTACATTTATACACAGGTAACAACTTACTGATTAGCTTTCTTAAATGTGAGAAAGTCTATTTATTAGATATATGTTCATTTTCAGACAACTAACGTTACTTACCTCCGTTCTGTTGTTGACAGCCAGCAGTCCAAAATTACAAAAGCAGCCAGCTGTCCAAAATTGCGAAAAATACAAAATTACAAAATTGAAGGTAGCTAACGTTAGCTTTGCTTCGCACCGAGTTGATAGTTGATTGTTTCCTTAGCAACGCAGCGGAAATCCGGCGTCCGTTCGCGAGATTTGGGACAGGGTACGGGATTTTGGCGAGGGCTATGTAGGGTTCATAATATCGCTACCCGAGGGATAGTGGGTGTAGATCACTGATCTCAAAAAAAAAAATTGGATTGCGCAACCCATAATTCCGTGCCACCAATTTATGAAGGCCAATTGAACTTGATCGGCGCCATCTTAGGTAGAGCAAAAAGCGATCAAATTGCATTAGAATTGCCAGCTGCAATGCCGAGTTGCGGCGCATACAAGTGCTCTAACCGCAAAGTGTCGAAAAAAGTGTCAATTCAGATAATATAACATCTCACAAGTAAGCACCTTTTTTTATTTGACTCTTGCATTCAAGATGCCATAGTAACTGCGGTATTAAGATGCCTTGATTTGTCAAAAAAAATTCCCGAGCTGGCTCCTCACATGTTCCACACTGCTGTCACGGACAGTCGTGTTTTTAATCTTATAAAAGTAATCTTGTAATTATTGCAAGATGCGACTGCATCATCTTGGCAAAGAATGCACTGCAAAGCTAGCTGGCAAGAAGCTGCGAAAACAGCTGACACAACTTCTAAATGTAAATGTAAGATCATGATTGCAGAACATGAGAATATGAGACTCTGTTGTTTACAAACAACAGATTGATTGGAAAGTGTAATAGTCTTGCTTGCACATATAGGTGATCGTAAAGTAGCCTAGTATACTGTCATTTCCTTGGGTAGCGAGCTAGCGTGTTGCAGCGATCATTCTTTCACGCCCTCGTCTGAGGAGCCAGCTCGGGAAAAACATGTTGACAAATCCAGGCATCTTAAAACAGCAGTTGCTACGGCATCTTAAATGCAAGAGTCAAATAAAAAAGGGTACTTACTTGTGAGATGTTATATCATCTGAATTGCCACTTTTTTTCGACCCTGTGCGGTTAGAGCACTGGTATGCGCCGCAACTCAACATTTTAGCTGGCAATTCTAATGCAATTTTATCGCTTCTTGGTCTACCTAAGATGGTGTTAGAAGACTAGACTAATACTTTATGTCTATCTCTGCGCAGATGAAGTGGATTATTAAACCGTTATAAAGAATCGTACTGACTACCGAACTTCTGCTGGAGGGAAAAATGCAGCCTCCGTTTATTCGGTAGTTTTGGGAGAAGAAAAATGAACAGCGTCTCAGTGACGTAATCAATCCGCGCATGCAAGCGCAACACCGCCCACTTGTGGACAAACAAAGTCGTAAACAAAATAATAGTGCACAGTAACACATAGTCATACAAATACACTGGTGTCATATCTCAACACTCCCACTTATGAATCATGTGCTTACTGTATACCTTTTCATATTCATAGAACAAATGAAAAGAAACTTGGTATAACCCATACCACTCACATTTCACACACCAAACATTGCCTTAGCAAATGTCTTCAGTTTTACCTTGGATGCAGGCTTCGTCATTACATCCGCAACCATTTCGTCTGTAGGGCAATACACCAATGACATCCTTTCCTTTGACTCCTTGGAGTACACACAATGGTCTGATTGGTTTTGTGTAAAACCATCACCTGTCAAACACTCGTGTAACAGTAAGTTCCAATTGCGGCCAGACTGCTTGAGGCCGTAGATTGACTTCTCTAGTTTACACACTAGTTTTTCTCCCTTCTCAATATAACCCTCAGGTTGTTCTATGTATATGTCATAGTCTATGGGGGCATGAAGATAGGCCGTCTTTACATCCATCTGGTGTAAAATCAAGTCATATTGAGCCGCCTTCTGTAGAAGCACTCGAACACTTGTTAGGTTGGCTGTTGGCGAAAATGTCTCCCCATAATCCACCCCAGCTCTCTGGCTATATCCCTTTGCTACAAATCTAGCCTTGTACTTGTCGTGTCCGTCTATATCTGTCTTTATCGAATACACCCACCTTCCTCCCACTGTTTTCTTGCCCTCTGGCAATTTCGTAAGGGTGAATGTTTTGTTGTCTCTTAGAGACTCCATTTCCTCGTCCATTGCCCTGGACCACTTTTCTGATTCTGGCGATTCCATGGCCTCTTTAAAGGTCAGAGGGACACCGCACACTGCCCTGTATGCATAATCTATAGTAGTGAGTGAGCTGTCATCACTGTCGCCCTGACTATAGTCAATCAAGGTATCTCGGAGGGTTGCGTTCCCTTTGGGGGTACCTCCCACTGGCTGAGGCTTGTGATGTCACCCTTGGGTGCTCCTCGTCATCATCCTCGGGTGCTGACTGTGTACCATCAGTCTGTACATTTTTCTGTACTCTAGGCTGAGTTGCAGCTGTCTCAACAGACTTTCTCTCTCTTACCCAGTCTTCTGGGTGCAGACCTGGTGTCTGAGTATAATTTTCACTAGTTGCCTTGTGTATAAACTTAACTAGTCTGTGTTTCTGTACTTTCTCTTGGTCAGGGTAGTAGACTAGGTAGGCCGGGCTGTTCTTGTCGTGTCCTACAAAACGCCCCCTCTCACATCTAGAATCTAACTTTCCCTTGTCCTGCTGGTAAGCATAGCATTCTGTCCCGAACTTTTGCATTCTAGCCATGTTGCACTTTTTTCCTGTCATTGCCGTGTATGGCGTAGTGCCTGTGTGCTTGTTGAAGCATCTGTTTCTGGTGTGGGCTGCCTCCTGTACAGCATAATGCCAGAGGCTCTTTGGTAGACCACTATCTATTAGCATACACCTTGCCATCTCGAATAGTGTGCGTCCTTCTCTCTCTGCAACGCCATTTTGATGGGTAGAGTATGGGCAGGACGTCTCATGTCTTATTTTGTTCCGTCTCAACAGGGTTTGAAACTCCTTGCCTGTAAACTCAGTTCCATTATCCGACCTTATGCATTACACTGTCCCATAGGGAGCTACATCTGCCAGAAATTTCTCGGTCGCTTGCACTGTGTCACTCTTTGTTTTTAAGAAATAAACACACACAGCCCCTGTGCACACATCTGTAAATGATTGCATGTACCTGAAACCATTAATGGACTCGTTTGCCACAGGACTGGCTAAATCAGTGTTTACCAACTCCAGTGGTGTCTTGGCTTTGTCTGTAGATTTCCTGTTCCTGTTTTGGGTTGACTTCCCTTCTATGCATACTGCACACTCTTTGTCAGGTTTTCACACTTTACCCTTTATATGCATACCATCAGTGATATCCTGTAGCTTTATGATATCGTCATAGTTGCAGTGGCCCATTATCTCATGCCAAGTTTCTATATCATGGCTCACATGGCACTTTTCAACAACACATTCAGTTTGCAAATAGTACATTTTCCCCTGTACAAAAATGTCAAACCTGGTACCATCCGGTGACATCAGGGCATCTCTGCCCTCTTCGAAGAACACACTGGCTCCGTGTGCTGTCGCAGACTTCACAGAGAAGAGCTCTTGGGGGTACGATGGAATATATAGTGCATTCCGCAGTGTCACTCTACACCGTCGCCCCTCACTGTCGAGCAGACATACCGTAGCATCTCCCCTGCCCTGCACCACACCAAAGGTGCGCTTACCGTCCGCCAGCTCCTTGCAGTGTTTCTCTGGCTCGAACGAGCTGTCAAAGCTCTTGAACTTCTTCTTATCATTGACTATGTGGGAAGAAGCCCCACAGTCCACAATCAATCCTGGTTTGAACTGTTGCCGTCGTCCTGGTCCTGCTGAGCTGGTCTCTCCAGCCTGCACTCTGAAGATGTAGTTCTCTTCTTCCGCAGCATTCCCCGGTCCCTGACCTCGACCTGCTCCGTGACGACCACCGCCGCCGCCACCTTGCTCGCGTGCACACCTGGCTCCATCAGCGCCGTCCTTCTTCTTGCACACTTTGTCCGTGTGACCCTTGATCCGGCAGAAGCTGCACCACACGCTGCGTGAACAGTCCGATTTCCGATGGCCTTTGTCACCGCATCGCCAGCACACCGTTTGTTCATCATCTCCCTCACAGCGTTTCACTGGCTTTTTCTTAGGCGCTGCGTGGGCCTTCATCACCCTCTCGGACGTCTCGTCCGATGCTGTAGCATTAGCTACATCTTCTGCCGCCTCAAAGTTTCTCAATTTGGCCTTAAATTGTCCCAATGTCAACTCACTGTCGCCATGTGTCACCATTAGAGTGAATGGCTTATATCTCTCAGGTAACCCCCTCATCACCATGGCCATCATTAGTCCCTCACTCGGTGCTTCTCCCGCCCCTTTGAGAGCCGTAATGATTTGTTCAGCTCGGATAATGTATTCGGTTATCGTCTCATTATCAGCTTTCTTTAGCCCAGTCAATGTTACATACAGAGTGACAATCCGGGGTCTGCCCTTACCAATGTAATGTTCCCGCAACACCCGTAGACTCTCTCTAACTTTGTCCTTCGTTTCTCTGAAGATCAATCCCAAGCTTGTGTTGTCCAATAAAGGCGCCAATGCGCAGTAGGAGTCCGCGTTCCGCTCCTCGTCTAGGGCCTGCTCTTCCACTGTCAAAGGTCCCACGGGCTCGGTAAGAATGGTGGCTTTCAGCCCCACACCATGCATGCAACAGAGCATTCGCTCTTCCCACAGTTCATACTCATCGGCCTGTCCGTTGAATGTGGGCCAACTGCTCTTCTTTCGCTCCATCTCCCTAGGTAGCGTTAGCTTAGCTTAGCGTTCCGTTAGCTTCCCGATAGTCTCTCTCGATGCTAACTAGCTTCACCCTTGCTAACTTGCTACTCCGTGCTAACCTGCGCGCATCCCGCCATCCGAGGTTATCACACTTCGTGTACTTCTTTTATCAAACTATTAAATAATCCAACGTTATCTGGGCCCATAACCTGTTAGAAGACTAGACTAATACTTTATGTCTATCTCTGCGCAGATGAAGTGGATTATTAAACCGTTATAAAGAATCGTACTGACTACCGAACTTCTGCTGGAGGGAAAAATGCAGCCTCCGTTTATTCGGTAGTTTTGGGAGAAGAAAAATGAACAGCGTCTCAGTGACGTAATCAATCCGCGCATGCAAGCGCAACACCGCCCACTTGTGGACAAACAAAGTCGTAAACAAAATAATAGTACACAGTAACACATAGTAATACAAATACACTGGTGTCATATCTCAACAGATGGCCGCCAAGTCGCCCATGCCGGCCTCACTTCGTATCGCGAGTTGCTCGAGCCAGTCTTTTTTTTTTTTAGATCAGTGGTGTAGATCAGTGTAGTGTTCGGGGACTCGCCGTTCTCCAGCGACCCCTCTGGCCCATCCGAGCGCCTGCAGCCAAGCAACCGGAAGCATTCTCCCTACGCCTCCTTCGCGGCCTGAAGGTAATGCAGTCCATGCGAGGCTTCGGAGCAGCCGAGACGAGTTTGAAGGAAGCTGGTGTTACGACCATCTCCTTCCTGCGGAAACGTGAGCCAGGGGAGTTATTCGACAAGAGTTAAAAGGGTGGGGGTTAAGGGGAAAAACTAGAAAAAAAATAATTATTTTTTTTAAGTTCACTGATTTGCCCGGCTTCCAGTCTACCACGCACAATGGATTCCCGATGGGTCCTTTCCAGACCAGCGTCTCGTAGCGAACTGGGCTGAGCTCACCAAGTTTAGGCTGGCTTCGTTGGGCCACTCCTGATTCTCCCTGCCAATTAAACCAATGCACAAACCAAATCCAACCTCCAACAGTCATGTGCCAACCCCCCTGACGCCACTGAGTTGGTGTTGTTTATTTGTTTATCTGTTGTTTGTCAAATGTGACGAGTTAAATTGTGTATAGAAAATACATCAATAATGGACATCTTACCTTTACCAGCAGATGGACTGATTTAGTGATACGTGTGAATGAAGAATCAATGCACACTGTTTCACTAGCTCAGGATTAGTTATTGAGCCCCTTAAGCACCAGTGGGATAATACCATTACATTCTTTATCACAGGAGAAACTTAAAACATTTTGGAGCTTATCATTGTTAACATGTTTTAGCTTTTCCCCAAAAGAGCCCCAAATGGGGTTTTTTAAGGCTAACGTGGCATGACAAGACTTTATTTCAGTCACCTAGCTATGTATGGTTTTCAGATGCTTTAGACAGTGGCATTGTGTATGCAGTGGATTTCCTGTTCAATAACACACTCTCCCTCCAAAGAGCTTAAGGGCAATAAGATCAGCAAGAGAAAAAAAAAATCCAAGGACTCGATTGCATTAAGAGGCCTCCTATCAAAGCTCACCGATGATAAATTGAGATCAGAGGTGCCTTCCCTGGGGCATTATCCAACAACATGAACACCGAGAACACGTATGCATTTTCATTTGCACTGTATGTGTTCCATAATCCTGAATGATTTCTTTTTATTATCCATCTACAGATACTGCTGTAATGTCCAAATTGCGTGACCGAATTTTGTGACCCACAAATTTATGCAGCATGTCAGTGGGTATTGGGGCAACAATATTGGCATAAAATGGAAATGGAAAGCTGTTGGTGTATGCTGACATATTACACAGCTCAACAAGTCCTTAAGATGGCGGGGTGGATGACTGATATGCACAGATAGCTGTGCAGCTTGACCTGTTTCCTTCATTATAATCCATTTCTATATTTATATACTTTAATATATACTTTAATCACAGCACCGGATGTATGCAACGCTAAGAAAAGAACTACTGACAAAAGATGAGGATGAAAACATTAGTAATATATTGGAAGTTATAACTAGAGAGTTTTAAAAACGGCAGTCATCAGTCCATCTCTGCTGGAAAAATATACAAACTTTGTGATTATATGCATTCAAATTATTGGATATAGAATAAAGACAGGGAGAGTAAACTGGAGACTAAGTCTAATGAGGACATGGCCAGGGCATGAAAGTCCTGTTAACTAGCTCCTTCTGGCCTTAAGAGGCACCGGACCTGACTCCCTTATTTATTTTTTTTGGAAACCCCCCCCCCCTTACACGTGGAGTCGCCAGCCGCTTCTTTTCACTTGACAGTGAAGAGTTTCGCCAGGGGGACGTAGCGCGCGGGAGGATCACGCTATTCCCCCCAGTTCCCGCCCCCGCCCCCGAACAGGCGCCCTGACTGACCAGAGAAGGCGCTAGTGCAGCGACCAGGACACATACCCACATCCGGCTTCCCACCCGCAGACACAGCCAATTAAATCTGTAGGGACGCGTAACACGGGCACTCGAACCAGCGATCCCCACATTGGTAGGCAACGGAATAGACTGCCATGCCACCCTGACCCCCCCCCCCATTTTAATATACCTTAAACACAAAAGTCCAGTCAGTAGTTGGACATATATACTCATGCAAACATCTCTCAACCCCCAGACCTTCAAGCTATAATCTCAACATACACCTCGCACCAAAACATATTCACAACACGCCACTTTATACATGCATGTTGGAGTATCATGTATGTATGTGTATGCATATAGGTGCATAAATAATGTATGGAGAGATGCTTGAACAGGTAGATGGATAAAACATGAACCAACTGTTTTCCCGGAATAGCTCTGAAACACCTTAAACTTCTATCAACTCATCCTCTTTGTCATTTAGGACCCCATTAATTACCCTCATCATTCGGAGGTCGTTGAAGGCACATGCGGTATTAAACACAGCATATCCCTAATGAAGAGAGAGAGTGACGTGAAGGTCTCTCATGAGGACTAAGATTGATATCTAGACGAGGCATCGATCTTCATCTTTTACCCAGCTCAGCACCTGCCACTGTTTGGGTGGGTGGGTGAGTGGGGGTCACTTTCTGAAGGATTAGGACAATTTCATTTTGATAAATTAACTCTGTAGATTTTGATCGGAAAGGTTGGCTCAGGTGTCCCGGATCTCATAGAGATGTTTTGGAGTAAAAATTGGTTGTGCTTGGTGGGCGGTGTTGTGTCTCGTGTTTGAGTAGTTGAGTAGATGTTTTTCTACATTTGTGACTGAAATTGGGAGCAAGGGTCAGTTGTTACTACTTCCTACTAACTGACATTATATCATCAAATATCACCTTTCAGGGGGCAAAGGCCTTCAGGACATTAGAATAAACCAGCCAATGATTGATATGGCAAAATTTTAAAAGACTAATAATGTAACAAGAATGACAAAGAAAGAAACTACGTGGCGTCAGCCAGAGGCAAGGGGTGGCAGGGAGGATAGCCTGTAAACCTAAGAGGGTACTCAACCTGCCTCAGCAAAACTAATATATGTATACAGTAGCAAATAACACAAAGGGAGGTGACTCCTGCATGGCATTTATATATTGGAAATACAGAGACCTTACAGGTCTTATTGTATAGTATAAAATCAGAAAGGTCCAACTGGGGGCGTCCAGGTGGCACGGCAGTCAATTCTGTTGCCTACCAACACAGGGATTGGAGGTTCAAATCCCTGTGTTACCTCCGGCTTGGTCGGGCATTCCTACAGACACAATTGGCCGTGTCTGCGGGTGGGAAGCCGGATGTGGGTATGTGTCCTGGTCGCTGCACTAGCGCCTCTTCTGGTCGGTCGGGGCGCCTGTTTGGGGGGGAGGGGGAACTGGGGGGAATAGCGTGATCCTCCCATGCGCTACGTCCCCCTGGTGAAACTCCTCACTGTCTGGTGTAAAGAAGCCACTGGCGACTCCACATGTATCAGAGGAGGAATGTGGTAGTCTGCAGCCCTCCCCGGATCAGCGGACGGGATGGAGCAGCGGTAGGGTAGGTAGCAGGGTAGTCGATGATTCACCCAGATACCATCGGAAGAAAAATTGTGATTGGTCCATTTCCCATTATATTGACCCACTGTTTGCCAAGCATATTAGACCAAGTTTATAACGATGATCTAGAAATTATGACTGTTAATTCAGTAGATAAAAATAATTAAATAATTATTAGGAGTACAAAAATTCTTTCATATTTTTTCTTGGGTATTCACTGAATACCTTGAAGAAGGTCCACAGGGTTCCCCCTTGAATCAGCCAACCCTCTGGATGATGCGGGGAGCGTGATTTTTTTTTCGTACCCGTTTTCCGGGAACTCTGCCTCTGATTGGCTAGTACTCGTTGCCTCCGTTGATTAGATTGGTTAAGGTTAGTGTGGGGAAGGGTTAGGGAAGTGTCGTAGATTGGCAAGGAGGAAATGACTGCAGCTATGAATAGGATGAAGAGTGAAAAGGTGGTTGGTCCAGATGTGGAGGCATGGAGGTGTTTAGGAGAGATGGCAATGGGGTTTTAACTAGATTGTTTAACACTATCATTGGATGGTCGCTCTGATGGCCGAGCGGAATAACCCGCCGTTCTTACAATCCGCTCGTCGTGTGGCTGGGAGGTTCGTCTCGTCCACGGGGTGATGCATTCATTAGGCCACACTTACCCGAGGGATAGTGGGTGTAGATCGGTGTAGTGTTCGGGGACTCGTCGTTCTCCAGCGACCCCTCTGGCCCATCCGTGCACCTGCAGCCAAGCAACCGAAAGCATTCTCCCTACGTCCCCTTCGCGGCCCGAAGGTAATATAATCCAGGCGAGGCTTCGGCGTGTAAAACAGCGAGAGCAGCCGACACGAGTTCGAAGGAAGCTGGTGTTACGACTATCTCATTCCTGTGGAAACGTGAGCCAGGGGAGTTATTCGACAAGAGTTCCGGCCATATTTCATTGGGTTAATCGGGTGGGATAAGGGGAAAAACTAGAAATAAATTTATATATACGTATATTAAAAAAAAACTAGCATTGGAAAGTGAGAGGATACCTGATGAGTGGAGAAGTAGCATACTGATACTGATTTTCAAGAATAAGGGTGATGTGCAGAGCTGTAGTAGCTACAGAGGTATAACGTTGATCAGCCACAACATGAAGTTATGGAAAAGAGTAGTGGAAACTAGGTTAAGAGGAGAGGTGATGATTAGCGAGCAGCAGTATGGCTTCATGCCACTAAAGAGCACTACAGATGTGTGTTTGCTCTGAGAATGTTGATGGAGAAGTATATAGAAGATCAGAAGGAGTTATATTGAGTCTTTGTAGATTTAGAGAAAGCATATGACAGGGTGCTGAGAGAGGAGGTGTGGTATTGTATGAGGAAGTCGGGAGTGGCAGATAAGTATGTAGGAGTGGTGCAGGATATGTATGAGGGAAGTGTGACAGTGGTGAGGTGTGCGGTTGGAATGACAGATGGGTTCAAGGTGGAGTTGGGATTACATCAAGGATTGGCTCTGAGCCCTTTCTTGTTTGCAGTGGTGATGGACAGGTTGAGGCTCGAGATCAGGCAGGAGTGTCCGTGGACTACGATGTTTGTGGATGACATTCTCATCTGTGGCGAGAGTAGGGAGCAGGTTGAGGAGAGCCTGGAGAGGTGGAGGTATGCACTAGAGAGAAGAAGAATGAAAGCAGTAGGAGCAAGACGGAATACTATACGTGAATGAAAGGGAGGACAGCGGAATGGTGAAGATGCAAGGAGTCGAGGTGACAAAGGTGTATGAGTTTAAATACTTGATGTCAACTGTTCAAAGTAATGGGGAGTATGGAAGAGAGGTGAAGAAGAGAGTGCAGGCAGGGTGGAGGTGGTGGAGAAGAGTGTCAGGAGTGATTTGTGACAGAAGGGTACCAGCAATAGTTAAACGAAAGGTATACAAGATTGTTGTGAGACCAGCTATGTTGTATGGTTTGGAGATGAAGACACTGACAAAAAGACAGGAGGCAGAGCTGGAGGTGGCAGAGTTTAACATGCTAAGATTTTCATTGGGAGTGACGAAGATGGACAGGGTTAGTATGAGTTTATTAGAGGGACAACTCAGGTTGGATGGTTTGGAGACAAAGCAAGAGAGGCAAGATTGAGATGGTTTGGACATGTGTGGAGGAGAGATGCTGGATATATTGGGAGAAGGATGCTGAATATGGAGCTGCCAGGGAAGAGGAAAAGAGGAAGGCCAAAGAGGAGGTTTATGGATGTGGTGAGGGAGGAAATATAGGTGGCTGGCGTGACAGAGGAAGATGCAGAGGACAGGAAGAGATGAAACGGATGACCCGCTGTGGCGATCCCTAATGGGAGCAGCAAAAAGTAGTAATAGTAGTAGATACATTAAAGTCTGTCTAAGTCACCAGAAGTTAGATTCTATATTATGTTTTCTTTGTTTGCAGGCTGATGGACACGGTCCTCTTTTCCTTTCTGTCTCTTGGGTAGAGGCCAAGGACTGGAGGCTTACAGACACGGCAGTATAATATCACAAAACACCATTAAAGTATGAAATTCAAAGAGTCAAATATACTTTCATACATACTACAGGAATGTTTTCCCTCTAGCGTCAGTTCATGCTTCTTTCCCAAATCAATCAGTCTCTTGGGTATGGACAAACAAGATGTTATGGATAACATATAAAGTATACTTAGTAGGCCTTAACACTACAATGGAGAATAGAGGTGTCTGTATGAACATCAGTGTTGCGTCATAGATTTAAAATGGTCCAACCAAGTTAGCATATAACATATTAGGGAACAAAGACAGGTGCTAATAGATCCATTTTTTGCTCCACAAACACTCCAGTCAGCGCAGATATGACTAGGAAAGATCCAGTCCCAGACAGCCCTGGTTAGATTCCCTCCTGCTCCCCAGAGTAGAGTCATATCCATAGCTTGGTATGTATCTAAATGCTTCACTGATATGTGGTTTTACTGTCTTGACCTTTTATTTTCCAGGGAAACTTTAGTACACCTCTCTCTCTCTCTCTCTCTCTCTCTCTCTCTCTCTCTCTCTCTCTCTCTCTCTCTCTCTCTCTCTCTCTCTCTCTCTCTCTCTCTCTCTCTCTCTCTCTACACACACACACACACACACACACACACACACACACACACACACACACACACACACACACACACACACACATTGTTGGAGAAACTAACACTTGGAAGCTCTAGTCTAGCTTTTGTATTTGTGCTAAATGTGCCTTTAATTTACTAGTGGAGCCCATCATGCCAGTCTGAGCTCGTGTTCATCGTTGTCAGCATGAAAGTCAGCCATCATGTAGTTTGTGTTGGTTGCGTGTGTGCTGTGTGTACTGAATTTCTGCATTCTAGTCACGCAGCGTGGCTTTTATGTCAAGCTTTTTAGATCAACAAGACGGGTTGACGGTGAGTTTGGAAAACGGGAGCAGGGTAAAGTCACAAATGCCAGAGCCATTTTCTGATCCCAGTTTGTCACCCCACACACACAAACACACACACACACACACACACACACACACACACACACACACACACGCACACACGCACACACACACACACACACACACACACACACACACACACACACACACACACACACACACACACACACACACACACATAAAGATGCCATGTATATTTCATTTGCAGGCATGGTGGCTAACTCCAGGTCACCAGTGAGCAGCCGTCCACAGAGACCGTGGCTAAACAGATGTTCAGAATGACAGATGAACACAACTTAGGCACCACATATGCTGCGCAATCAAGACTCAAAGTGATTTATTCATACCGGTGAATAATGTAAACGTGCTTTTTCAGTCCGCAGGCTCTGGTCCGGATGTGTGCGCTTCACTAAGACTCATGACAAACTGATGTTCACGTCACACAAGATCAGCTTCCTCAGGCTCCTGTGAAGTCAGCTGTCGATATCTGCGCAGGAGCAGCTGCTGTGTCGACAGAGGTTTCACTCTCCATCTGAGAAGTCCCACTTTATGCTGTCTGCTTGCTGAACCGCTTCTATGGCTTTGGCTCCTCCCTGGAGAAACTGTTTTGGGAAAAAAAACAAAAACAAAAACAACATTAAAGAAAGTTTCATTTCTTTTCAGCTTTTCTTGCTCTAGTTATTTCTGAGACTTCCATCCATCCATTATCCAAACTGCTTATCCTGCTCTCAGGGTCGCGGGGATGCTAGCTGTGGTATCAGTGCAGGACAGGTGCAGCATGAATACCTGGAGGACTCCAACCATGGCTTTTACTGTATACAGTACTGATACAGGATAGATACAGAAAAAAGTAAATATCCATTTCTACTCTCTTGGCATTTGTCAACATCCATCCATCCATTATCCAAGCCGTTTATCCAAATTCGGGCCGCGGGATGCTGGAGCCTATCGCAGCAGTCATTGGGCGGCAGGCGGGGAGACACCCTGGACAGGCTGCCAGTCCATCACAGGACTGACACGTTCACACCTAGGGACAATTTAGTACGGCCGATTCACCTGACCTACATGTCTTTCGACTGTGTGAGGAAACCGGGAGGAAACCCTCGCAGACCATCAAATGCTCTGATTACTTGTCATTTCAGACACACTGGAGCTGAACTTTCAAATGCACTGAAGAAGAAGAAGGAGATTTTTTTTGAAGATTCTCAAAGCATTTATTGCATATTATAGAAGATGCCCAACATTGTACAATAACCAAATTATGACATTAATATTATAAAATGACATGGATTTTATCACAGTCTGGTTGGTCTAATGTTACTTTACTGGCCAGCAAATGTCAACAAACTATCAACTGATCAGCAATAAACGAAGAAAATCAACTGGGGAAATTGGATTTCTTTTAATATTCCTCTCCCTCTTCTTCTCCTCTAGTGGAGTCAACACCCACCTCTTCATAATGGCAAGCAAATGTCAACACTAAATATCAACTGATCAGCGATAAATGGAAATCAACTGGGTTATTAGATTTCTTTTAATACTCTTCTCCCTCTTCTTCTCCTTCTCCTTCAGTGGAGTCAACACCCACCTCTACATAATCCTTCTCTAGGGCAGCCATCTCCTCAGAAAGCTCTCCCTCTTCCATGTCCTCACCTGCGTACCAGTGCACAAAGGCACGCTTGGCATACATCAGGTCAAACTTGTGGTCAAGATGGGCCCAGGCCTCTGCGATTGCCGTGGTGTTGCTTAGCATGCAGACGGCCCTCTGGACCTTAGCCAGATCACCACCAGGTACTACGGTGGGGGGCTGGTAGTTAATGCCAACTTTGAAACCAATGGGACACCAGTCCACAAACTGGATGGTCCATTTTATTTTAATAGTGGCAATGGCAGCGTTGACATCTTTGGGAATAATGTCTCCACGGTACAGTAAACAGCAAGCCATGTACTTGCCATGACGTGGGTTGCATTTCACCATCTGATTGGCTGGTTCAAAGCAGGCATTTGTAATCACAGCCACCGAGAGCTGCTCATGATAAGCTTTCTCAGCAGAGATGATGGGAGCACATGTAGTGAGGAGGAAGTGGATACGGGGGTAGGGCACTAAGTTGGTTTGGAACTCTGTCAGATCGACATTCAGAGCACCAACAAAACGGAGGGAGGCTGTGATGGAGGACACAATCTGACTGATCAGCCTGTTAAAGTTGGTATAAATAGGACGCTCAATATCGAGGTTCCTCTGACAGATGTCGTAAATAGCCTCATTATCTACTATGAAAGCACAAGCGGAGTGCTCCAGCATGGTGTGGGTGGTCAAGATGGAGTTGTAAGGTTCCACTACAGCAGTGGACACCTGGGGAGCTGGGTTGATGGGGAGCTCAAGCTTTGACCTTTTGCCATAGTCAACAGATAGGTGCTCCATCAGCAGAGGGGTAAAGCAGGAACTGGTGCCACCTCCGAAGCTGTGGAACACAAGAAATCCCTGGAGACCTGTGCACTGGTCAGCCAGTTTGCGGATCCTGTCTAGAACTAGATCAATGATCTCGTTGTTGGCTGCATCCTCCTCCCCAGTGATCAACTGCTCAGGATGGAAGAGCTGGTGGTAGGTTCCAGTGCGTACTTCATCAATGACAGTTGGCCTCAGGTCTACAAACAAAGCTCAAGCTTGCCAGCTCCAGTCTCACTGAAGAAAGTGTTAAAGGAGTCATCACCTCCTCCAATGGTCTTATCACTGGGCGACTGTCCATCTGGCTGGATGTTATGTTCCAGGCAGTACAGCAACCAGCATGCATTGTCAATCTGGACACCAGCCTGACCTACGTGGACAGAGATGCACTCACACATTTTGAATACAAGAGGTTAAGGAAGGTGCGGGAAAAGGTATATGTTCAAGTTACCCTGTCCGACGGTTAAGAGTCGACGTAGTAGCTACCCAGAAGAAGAAGAAGAAGAAGAAGAAGAAGAAGAAGAAAGCCACTTTATTTTGTCATTGTACCTTACAACAAATTGTACAGTCACAAAGAAGTTGTTCTCTGTCTTTAACCCATCCTATTGTATAGGAGCAGTGGGCAGCTGCAGCACCCGAGACCAACTCCAGTTCCTCTTTCCATTGCCTTGCTCAGGGGCACAGACAGGAGTATTAACCCTAACATACATGTCTTTTTGATGGTGGGAGGGAACCGGAGCACCCGGAGGAAACCCACGCAGACACAGGGAGAACATGCAAACTCCACACAGGAAGGACCTGAAACAGCCTGGGGTTCGAACCCAGGACCTTCTTGCTTTGAGGCAACAGTGCTAACCACTAGGCCACCGTGCCGCCCATTAAGCTCTACTTTATATTTGTCTATGCAAATTTACCACTGCGAACGTGTTTTACCCTGTTTGCAACATTAGAAGAAGGAAGGACCCCTGAAATGGGTACCAGGGCTGTTTATCAGAGATTGGAAACCCAATCCTAGAGTGGAAGTGTAAAGGTCCTCATACTATGACCTCTTTGACGTGTGATCTTTTCTACAGACATCTTTATCTAATTGTAAAACACTCCAATAATCCCCCGTCATATGTCCAGTTATGTGCCTCTACATATATAGGCCTGAATAGTTCAATAAGACCTGAGTGTAGACCCATAAAATAAAAAAATAAAAAAGTCCAGTAGCTTATCAGCATTGAAGGAGTTAATGTTCCTCCCCCACTGAGAGTAAATGGAGAATTAGATATGTAAAATGACCGCTAGGACTGTAATGACGGCACTCTGTAAGAATCATTTTATCTGCTCACATTACTTTGGAAGATGTGATTAACAGATACCAGCGACCTTCACATCTCCCTCTCGCCTTCCCTCCCTCCCTCCTTCTCGCTCTCTCTCTCGCTGTGTGCCTCCATCTCTTTCCCACTTCGGCACTCCCTCCCTCATTCCCAGATATACCGATCTGCTGACATTTACTTAAGTTTGGGCTAATGTATTAATTCCGAAGATAATCATTCAATATACTTTTGTCACTGTTGATATACCTCAGTGTCACCCCCGGGTGCTCGGGCTTGGAATGGCTCTTTGACGAGGCCAGACGGGGGAGTGCTGCCAGCAGAGAGAGATGTCTCTGTCTGAGAACAGCCATATGTGATGCTTTAACAAAGGAGAGACGCCAGCACACAAGACAAATCGCTCTGAGAGGAGACCATTCAGACCCGGCTCCTATCATGTGACTGTCAAGCTTCTGCTGCACCTTTGCATCACACACACACACACACGCACCCACACACCTAGACAAACACACACACACACAAACTTCAACGTCAAACATCTGCACCTTTGCATCACACACACACATACACACGTGTGCATGCACATGCACATGCAGGCATGCATGAAGGCACACGCACATACACCTAGACACACACACACCTATACACACACACACACACACACACACACACACACACACACACACAATCTTCAACGTCAAACTTTTGCTGTACCTTTGCATCACACACCCACACACACATACACACACACGTGCATGCACATGCACACGCAGGCATGCACGCAGGCACACGCACGCACGCACACACCTACCTATACACACACACACACACACACACATCTTCTACTGCATCTTTGCGTCAACACACACACACACACACACACACACACACACAAGCACACACAAACGCACGCACACACACACGCACGCACACACACACACACACACAAAACTAACGGATAATTTTTTTGGGGCCAAAAGGTTTTGATATATTTTTCTCTCTCCACCTCGTTTTGCTCATCCTTCATTTTCCTGTCCAACACGAGCCAAGAAGATGATGAAGAAAAACAGAGAAAGAAAATGATTTGTTTTCTTTGCAGCTGTCAGAGTTACAAGGCTGGCCAGGTAGGACGTTTGTTCACATGTAGGAATGTTGTGCTAAAACGCATTTATTTGGATGCGTGGTTTAATACTTAAAAAACAAACGGTCTGTGGTATTAGTGGAGCACAGACGCAGGAATGACCGGTGAGGGGGTTCTGGGGGCCGCAGCCATCCTGAGGACAAAGTAGGTTGTACTGGTTGTTGGGAAAGTGGGTTTGCAGCCAGCATTAGCCCACACTGTAAACACACAGTAATCCCAACACACCAAACATCACGCACTATTTAAGACTTGGGCGGCACAGTGGTTAGCGCTGTCGCCTCACAGCAAGAAGGTCCTGGGTTCGAGCCCCGGGGTAGTCCAGCCTTGGGGGTCGTCCCGGGTCGTCCTCTGTGTGGAGTTTGCATGTTCTCCCCGTGTCTGCGTGGGTTTCCTGCAAGTGCTCCGGTTTCCTCCCATAGTCCAAAGACATAGGCCACACTAAATTGTCCCTTGGGATGAAAATCAAAATCCTAAATAAGTAAATAAATAAAATATGTGGCGCCCGGGTGAAGTAGCCTGAAACAGAGATAAGGACAACACAGGGACCGACACTCTGCAGACAACCAAGACGAGGCTGAGAAAAAAAGAAAGGTCTCTTTCCAGGGGGTAGATGCGTGATATCTGAGCTGGGCTCTCCAGCTCAAAAAGAGGGGAGTAGTTGCTGGAGTCATGAAGATATTTCAGGTATGGAAAAAACACATCAATTTTTTTCTGTGGAAATCTCTTGGCTCGTATGGACCGTGAGGTCTCTGGTCAAACAGAACCCTCCTCTCAGGTCATGTGAGCTAACTTTCCAACCATGCTGGACTGCCAAGGCATCTGAGTGAGTTACACAGGAAGCTGTTAGCTCCTGCAATACGATCCACATGCCTGTGAAATATACTTTACTGTTCTCTTCAGGAGTATGACACGTTCCCCCGTGTGTGTGTGTGTGTGTGTGTGTGTGTGTGTGTGTGTGTGTGTGTGTGTGTGTGTGTGTGTGTGTGTGTGTGTGTCTTCTCCTGGATCCCCACCTTGCCGTGGTGGAGAAGCTTGTGTGTACCAAGGATCCCAAGAGCTATGCCGTCCAGAGCTTGGCTCCTGCTCCTTGGGTCACCCAAGGTGGATAAGTCAAGGGAGAGGTTCCAGATGAAGCATGATCCAACAAAGACCTCAACGGCAGAACCGGTGGAAGATGTCTCCAGGTCACGGCAGTGAAGGTGGATGAAGGCTGCAACAGAGGGTGGTCCCCAATCGTCTTGGTTCTCCAACCCACTGGACTCTGGCCGCCCCCTGCCAAGGACCGTATGGTGGCTGCAGGCGCATCAGCCTCTCCACGTAAAAAGCTGTCACACACAGGCGTCCTCCCATTATGCGGCCCCAGGATCGACCCCTGCACCCACCTGAGGACCCAGAGGGACCCAGAGGGAGGACGGTCATACTCAACCCCGGTGACCACTGATGGTGTGTGTGCGCACTAAGAAAAACAAGTACCAGTGTGTACCTAAGTGGGTACAAATGCTTGTCGCTGGGGCAGTACCTTTATGAAGTACAATAATGTACCCATGTAAAGACACTTCACTGTCTTTTAAGTACCTTTGTTACCTTTCAGCTTATGGAAAGATACATATCTGATCCTTCAAAGTACAATATTGTACCTCTGTTGCTGTAATGTACCTATGAGCACAGAAGTGTACCTCTTCTGTACCTCAATTTCTGAGTGTGTGTGTGCACGCGCAGATGATGATGATGATGATGATGATGGTGTGTGCAGAATTACTTGTCATCTGTTTCTCTCTGTGATAAGGTGATTTTTATGGAAACTGAAAGTCTCCCACCAGGAGTCCAGCAGCATGGGAGGTGGCAGGAGGCATGGAGTCTGCTTTATGGTAATGTGTTCTATGTGGACCAGTACATGTTGAATCACTAATTAACAATATATTCATTGATTGTGATGTTTTGTGATTTATCACTTTACCCCCCCCCCTTTTTTTTATCAAAGATGTTTTTATTCCACCTAGAGCTGGACTGAATACCACTGATGAATTTCAAAATACTGGAAATTGGACCTTGAATTCAGTGTCAAAAATGATTTTTTTTGGAATGCTTTCAAACTGATTTATTTTCAGGAAAATATCTGGATGCATTTCTGCAATTGAATCCATGTCAAAATAGTTCCTTTAGAGGTTTATGTGCTATCACGTTTCTTTTGAAAATGAAATTGAGTGAATATGAATCATACAAGGGAAAAAAAACTCCTTTCTTCCGATTTGATAATGTGGGTATTGAACTGTATGCTCTTTCCTGATTTATGGAAAACAGGAAAAGCCACGGCATAAAAAAATGATCTGGTCAATAACATAGTTTTTTTTTTTATTAAAGGATATTCATCACAGAATCCTTCCATTTTCACTCTGATTGATCACAGTAAGTTCGTCTGCAATCCTAAAGGACCATAATTACAAGTCATGCTATTTACAACATCTGCCACATGTCCTTCATACATTTAGACCATTTCCCCACGTTATTTGTTAGATCTGACGTAAGGTTACATTTTAATATTCATTAAAATGTAACAAAATGTAAACAATATTCATTAAAACGTTACAGAAATTACCCGAGAAAGTACCTTGAGGTTGGCTGACAAACTGTGCCCAGTTCTGTGCTGGGGAAGTACAAGGGATTCTGGGACCCCAGGTTCTCCAGATGGTCCATAGCTCGGTGGGGGCAGGGCACTACAGGAACGCCAAGACCCTCCACCGCCTCAGGCGGTGGTTCTACTGGCCTGGCTGTCGATGAGACGTGGAGCTACACGTGCACTGCTGAGACTCCTGCACTGCCCAACCCAGTGCTCCAACGCTCCACTGCAGCAGTACTTGGTGAGGGCCCAAATGGATCGAGTAGGGGTGGATATTCTTGGGCCTTTTCCCGTCACTGACTCCAGCAACTGCTACATCCTCGTGGCTATGGACTGTTTCACAAAGTGGCCAGAGGCGTATGTGGTGCTGGATCAGAGCACCACCACGACAGCGGAGAGGCTGGTGGAGGAGATTTTCGCCAGCTTCAGAGTTCCCTCTGAGCTCCACAGCGACCAGGGGCAGAACTTCCAGTCCCAGGTCTTCAGTGAGATTTGCCGGCAGTTGGGAGTGAAAAAGACGAGGATAACATCATTCCATCCTCAAAGTGACGGGCTGGTGGAGTGATTCAACTGCACCCTGGCCACCCAGTTTGCCATCCTCACCAGTCAACACCAGTGGGACTGGGACTGCCACCTACCCCTGGTCCTGTGGTCCTACCGGACTGCTGTCCAGAAGTCCAGTCAGTGCACGCCTGCTGCCCTTATGATTGGGCGGGAGCTCCGGACACCGGTGGAGTTGGTGTTCAGGGCCTCGCGTGATTGCAGAGAGAAAAGAAATGGACTACCTCCAAAGACCGGGGGATCATCTGTAGATGTTCCACAACTACACCCGCTGGGCCAAGGCCAGCTCTGGAGTGCAGCGGAAGAGGGCCTATGACACACAGTGCCTTGGGCAGGCCTTCGTGCGAAGGGAAAATGTATGGGTGTATTGTCCCGCTTGCAAGAAGGTGATTTCCCCCAAGCTTTGCAGCCACTGGCAGGGGCCTGGCGAGGTCATGGGAAGGCTGTCTGAGGTGGTGTACTGGGTGGATATGCCCAGCCAGGGGTGCATAGCGGTGCTGCACCAGGGCAGACTCTCCCCATATCGCCCCCTTGCTCTGCCTGTTGTTGGGGAGGGGGGCAACAGTAGCACCCCACGTGCCAATCAGTGTGACTCTCCCCCGGTTGCACTTCCTGTGAGCCCCAGGTGGCCTGTTCGCCAGCGACAGCATTCTGGATATTTGAGGGACTATATGTTGTGTGATGGGGTCGTTGAGGACATCTGACCTCTCAGATTGGGGGCTATGTAGCAACCGTAGGGGGTGGTCACTCTGACTGTCAGCAGTTCTACCCTGGGGGAGCGCAAGGGATTCTGGGACTGTTAACGTTCATGTTCAAATTGTTGTTTTAGTAATGTTGTGTTCATGTTTTGGTTATTGTGGTTGTGTTGTTCGTTTAGGGGTTCGATGTGGACTAAATAGATGACCATTTTACTGACTGACTGACTGACTGTAGGACTGTAACTAAAACTAATGTTTCCAGAGGTGACCTGGGGGGAACCATTGTTCAGCAGCCATTTTTGGTGTGTAATAAACGAGCCCTCCCGGGGTCATGCAGTGTATGGGACACGGGTGCTGCCATTAAAAAGAGATCTCTGACTCTCGACTCTTTCTTCCATGTCAGCTCGCCACAGTATAGTCAAGGTCAACGACTGGTTGAAAGTTTTAACTCAGGAGTTGTGTCATTTGAGCAGCCTAGCAAGTTTGTGAACACAGATATCAATGAAGCTCAATGAAAAATGTACACACAAAATGCCAGTCTGCTGAACGACAGGAGAAACTAAATGAGTCAAACTTTTCTTTGTAGCGGCTCAGAAATATAGAAAACATGCGTTGAGTGGTTCCAGGTTGTTGTGAATTTCAACAAAAAATATAAATAAAAAAAATTTATACCAGAGCAAATATGTTGTGTTTTTTTTGTTGCCCCCTTTTCTCCTCAATTGTACTTTGTCAATTACCCCACTGTACCCCACTCCGTCACGGTAGCTGCTCCACCCTCTCTGCCGATCCGGGGAGGGCTGCAGACTACCACATGCCTCCTCCGATACATTGTGGAGTCGCCCCGACCGACCAGAGGAGGCGCTAGTGCAGTGACCAGGACACATACCCACATCCGGCTTCACACCCGCACATACGGCCAGTTGTGTCTGTAGGGACGCCCGACCAAGCCGGAGGTAACACGGGGATTCGAACAGGCGATCCCCGTGTTGGCTGGCAACGGAATAGACCGCCACGCCACCTGGAGGCCCCAGCAAATAGTTTTTTCACCATTTCCCCAAAGATCCCGAATTTTGCAAACATTGTGTGCTTGCTATACATTACCCTGGCTACAATCCCAGCACACCTGTCGATTATGAAGAGACACGGCATTTATGACCCCGTTTACCCCGTCTGTTTTTGGGCGATCGGATCACAAGTGGACAGCGAGACACATTGCCGTTTAAACCAGGGTCTATCATGCATCTCCAAATGCGTCCTACTGACCACTTGTGATCAGATTTCGTTACTCCGAAGAGTTCGTTACTGTTACGTCACTTCCGCTATAAAGTCAAAAGGGCCTCAGTCAAGCGCCAGATTTGCCGACTAGCTGTGAAAACAATAGCTAATGTTTGTAGATGTTTCAAGCACTAATATACATGTACGGACTATTCCAACTGTTGAAGCTGACAGGACAAAGTCGTTTGTACTCCAACCTCCCTCTCTCTCCATTTTTTTTCTGAAAGTTGGCGCGCTGTTACCAAAACAACCGCCACATCCTGCATTGATGACGTATTTTCCTGTTACGTCCTTGTCGGGGACGCATCAGGACGCATTAGCGTTACACTACTAAAGACATGTGGTCAATGCGTCCCACCCACCTCGGCAAGTGGTTTGAGTAACCGGTTCACAGAACGTTTTGGTGGCCATTTACACTTGTATTTAGCGCTTTCCACTAGCGATCCGATCGCAAAAAAACCACGCATTGAACACTTCAAGAAAAGAGTAGTAGTACCAGGAACCGGAAAGCCACAAACCGCTTCAGTTTCTGTCCCTAACGTCTCTCCGTGGTCAACCGAAGACACCGGTTCTGATGCCGCTACATGGAGCTCATCGTCAGCTGGACCGCCGCAGGTAAGGACGGCTGAATGACGGCTAACATCATGACACACACGATTACCTATGCTTAACGATGTTCAAGTCTCACCGAGGGTTTTTCCACGTCTTTCCACATCGTGAATGTGAACCGGGTATGGAGGTAGGATACTTTTTCTCCAAAAGCCTTGATTGTGTGCTCCTATGCTCGCGGGTAATATGAGAGATAGGAACCATACATAGTAATGGCGAAACCTCGCGATAACTCCGCCATGGCCCTTTTAGACAAAACGGGGAAAAAAACCATAGTGGTGTTTTACACAGAGGATATCTTAAACGGAAGCTACATGACATTCCCAGGATGCTGAAGAACTGACACAAGACTCTGGCCTCCATCGTTTTAATCTCACGTCATTCACATCCCATGATGCTCAGAAGAAGGGGGCGATCAACAGCTCTCAGCTTCTTCCTCGTGTCAGACCAAACCTCAGAGAACTGCATCAGAAGCATCTCGCCTCTCTCCGCGCCTTATTCAAAGGCTTTCTGACGGATGGTGTGTGTGTGTGTGTGTGTGTGTGTGTGTGCCATTGCTTCACGGCACTAAGGGGGGGGGGGCAGCAGCAGGCGCAGGGTAATGCCTGCATCTGCCCAGAGAGAGACACATCACAGCAGTGCATGTCACAGCTGGGTTCTGTGTGTTTTGTTTGTGTTTGTGAATGCTAGTCAGTTTGTGTGTATGTGTGTCTATCCGTGTGTGCGTCTCTCTGGTGTGTGTGTGTGTGTGTGTGTGTGTGTGTGTGGTAGTGGATGTAGGTGGGGGACTGTATTGGGGTAGTGGGTGTTGGTGGGGGGCTGTATGGTATTGGGGTACTGGATGTGGGTGGGGGGGCTGTATGGTATTGGGGTACTGGATGTGGGTGGGGGGGGCTGTATGCTATTGGGGTAGTGGGTTTGGGTGGGGGGCTGTATGGTATTGGGGTAGTGGGTGTGGGTGGGGGGCTGTATGGTATTAGGGTAGTGGTTGTAGGTGGGAATAGGGAGGTTGCTGGCTGGGATATTTCACCAGGTGTTTTCTTTATGCAGCCGACCGACTACAGGCAGGACATTTCAGTCAGACTCACCATCCCTACTAGTGTGTGTGTGTGTGTGTGTGTAAGTGTGGCCTGCATGTGCCACGGCAGTCCAAACACATATACGTTGGCCAGACACAACAGACAGGTCAAGCAGACATCCTCCAACTATCACTGTAGATATTATCAGCACAGGGAGTGTGTGTGTGTGTGTATGTGTATGTGAGACTCGGTTGAGCATGGCACTAACACCGTCAGGGTTGGGGTTCTATTCCCCGTAGAACCACACGTGAAAAACGTATGTGCTCGTGGTTACGATAGAGGCATAGGGGGAATGCAAACGCTAAACGGCAGATGTTGTGTTAAGTCTGCGCTGATGCAGAGCGATGTATTATGACACCATGTCAAGACCAGGCCTCTGCTGGTCAGAGCAAGGTTACAATCCTCTCCTTTCCCCCTTTTATTTGTCATTTGAAGGCAAAGAACACATGCTACACGCATGCGTGGGGGAAAAAAAACCCAGTTTGCCCCCTTGTCTGGCGGTGAACGGAGATCCAATGAGGCAGGAGGGCGCATCAGAACGGGAGCGAGAGGCCAGTGTGTGTCCTTTAAGCCGGCGTCGCCCTGCGAGGCTGGCTTTGACACTCAGGCCATAAGACAAGGCTCGACCTGGGGTGGGCGGACCCCCTGTGACATTAACTCTCATTTGGAGAGCAGCTGTGTCTATGTGCATGAAACATTGAAGGGAACAGCTGCCATGGATCCAGCGCCGTCGCGCCACCTCTCGCACTGTCTATTCAGGCGCCCTCCCCACTGTTCCCCTCCAGCCTGCACAGACCGGCTCCTGTTTTTCGTGTAATCTCCCTGCAGAACGCCATCTCTTGGCTACTGAATGTGCCCGGATGGGAAGGGGAGGTATCAGCCACATCTGGGGAGTAAGTGGAGGGTTTTGAAGGCCCTATCTGTCCTTGGTAAACTAGTTGTGTGCGTGTGTGTGTGTGTGTGTGTGTGTGTGTGTGTGTGTGTGTGTGTGTGTGTGTGTGTGTGTGTGTGTGTGTGTGTGTGTGTGTGTGTGTGTGTGTGTGTGCTATCATTGAAATGACAGAGGGATTTATTGAGGAAATGCATAAAGACAGCAGAGGGCATGGACAGTGGCGTGTCTGTCACACAGAGAATAATAATAACAGTAGTAATAAACTCTATATCGGTATATACAACAAACGAGTTTGTTCTATTTACTGGAAAGCTGTAGTAAACTGGTGGAACTGGAAAAATTGCCTGGTCTTTGTCATTCCGGTACTGTCCACTAAGGCTGGATTACAGACCGGGCATGCCGGGCAAGTGCCCTGGGGCCCCGGACCACGAGGGGCCCCAAAAAGTCAGGGGTATCATGTTCGCATATAGTAGGGATCCCCAATCATACCCTACAAGGGACATTTGTTCCAGCCTGCATCGCCCAAGCTAGTCTCTGTTGAAGGAGGGCCCCAAAGCTACAGTCTCTACTGATGCAGGGCCCCAAGCTACAAAGTCTCTATTGATGCAGGGCCCCAAGCTACAAAGTCTCTATTGATGCAGGGCCCCAAAGCTACATTCTATACTGATGTAGGGTCCCAAGCTACAAAGTCTCTATTGGTGCTGTGAGCTGCTATTCTTACCTCTGTTTGTTTTGTGATTAAGAATTGTGTTGAACTTTGTAGTCGCCATCCGAATCCCGTGCAGATTGGCATAGTGTTGACTACCATGTTGGTATTTGCATTAGTTTTACATTTAACAATGTTTAGTATTGTTTGCGTAGCCTATCTGATGGGTCGGGGGGGCAATGGACATGCGTGCCCCGGGGCCCCCTGGTGGGTTAATCCGGCCATGCTGTCCACCCCCTCTTACTAGAGATGGGGACTCGGGTCATTGCGACTTGGCGTTGAGTCGAGTCACTGTTTTGCTGACTTGTGACTTGACTTGACAAATAAAGAAATGAAAGACTTGAGACTCGACTTGGACTTGGGAGTTAAAGACTCGGGACTTGAGACATGATGACTTGATTGTGTTCATTTTATGTTTTCAGTTTAAAGATAAGATATAGACTAAGTGTCTGGGCGTGGCATTGCCATGACTGGATGACCACCCTGTCAGTCAGTCAAGTTCCTTGCTACCTTATTCATTTATTTATTTATTTATCAAGAAGCACACCCTCTCAGATCAGACTGCCACCGTCATGCCGGCTTGAGCAGTGCCAAGAGTCATCACTTTCGGATTCAAAAAGTTCACAAGACTTGTGAGTTGACTTGACTTGACCCAAGAAAAAAATGACTTGGGACTTGCTTGAGACTTGAAGGTTAAGACTTAAGACTTGTGACTTGATCCCATTTCTGCCTCTTCCTGCCATTACGTTTCTCTTTGGTCTATAATTTCCTGTATACCATCACGAGTGGTGCAAGTTAGTGTGTGTGTGTGTGTGTGCGTGTGTGTGCCTTTTGACACGCCGATGATGTGTCCAGGGTTTCTTCCGGTCAGAGGTGGACACCCCGGCTTCAGAAAGTAAAAGTCCTACCATGTTTTTGTTCTAGCAGTTCACTTAACAAGGTGAAACCTGGCTGGAGAGTTGTGCTAATTAAATTCGGCGGGTGTAGTACATGGGTGGAACAAATACATGGCAGGACTTTTACTTTCTGAAGCCGGGTTGTCCACCTCTGCTTCCAGTGTCTGCAGCGATAGACTCCAGTCCCACCACAAAGAGACATCTAGGGACGAACTCCCAGAAGCTTGTTAAATATATATTTAACTGGTTTCACTCTTGGGGTTTTCACCGAACCCCTCCTCCAATAATTCAGTCGTTCGACCCTCGACAACCAGTTACACTCCTCCAAGACGCCACTGTTGTGCGTAGCGCCGTCCGTCCGGCGCTGCACATCCTCGATCATTTTGCACGCTACGGGGAATCCACTCCCATTCAACAACCGCTGGGGCCTCACAGGACACGCTGTACTTTAAAAGACCCAAGGTTTGTAATGCAGTCCCGCCGAGACACATGCTAATTTACTTTAGCTCGGGGAGCAAGGGGAGGGGAGGGGTGGAGTTGAGAAGGTTGGGGGGGGTATTAAAGGTTGTCAGTGATTCCTAGTGACAGGTTGAAAGGAAGTGCACGAGCAGCTGCGCTGGGGCCCCGGACCCCCTGGTAGATGTACAAGCTCCCGTTGGCCCCCGTCGAGTGTCAGTGACTGATTCAAAGGCAAATGGCCCCTGAATAATTGATCGGCGAGCTCCACGTGGATGCTGGTTACATCGGCGTGAGTGCTTGCGATTCACGCCGGGGATGTTCAACCTTAATGCAGAACAGTGTCTTTGGAAATGGACGAAGAAGAGGAAGAAAAAAAATTGCTCAACAAGTTACGGTAGGTATAGCTTGTTGACGCACACGTGACCGCCGCCTCACTCAAGCTGCACAAATCTGGCGCCGGCTTTACACTGGCGAGCAGCTCTGTTGACAATTAACTTATTAATTTTTAAAAGGGGGAAATAATTAATCTGCGAGGTTGTAGTTTGTGATGGCACAGGCCTTGCTGCTGTAGCAGGAGGCAATTAGCAGCAGGGGTAATTACGCTTCTAACCGATTTGTAACACCGCCGCTCCTGGTGCTACGCACGCATGCGTGGGTTCGATGAAATGTGTACGAGACACGAGATGTTCTCTCTTAAGGGTGTAGCAGAGGGGGGGGGGGACTACCTTAAATCCATTTATTTCCACTTTTTTAAGCAGCCATTTGTTGCGTGGCACAAGTTGCATTAGGAAATGGTATGAAACTGATAATATTTAAAAGTACCTTGATGAAATAAGGTTAAATCGTCAACTGCAAGAAGAGAGAACTACTCATGCAGATAAAAGGACTTGTAATAAGAGGACATAAAACTTGATATGTTTGGGCCTACTCCTATTCACTTAAATCTCTCTGTCTATATCTCTCTTTCTCTCTCATTCCCTCACTGTCTCTCTCTCTCTCTCTCTCTCTCTCTCTCTCTCTCTGTGGTGATTCATTTCCAATGTGCCCTTTGCAATTAAACCTGCAGGTTTCTCACTTAAGATGGACAGGCCAGGAGAGGCTGGTGTCAGGAGAGACCATCAGTCATGCATGGATGGTGCTGTGTGGCTCTCTGCTGGTGATTAAAAAAAATCAAAAGTGCTGCACTGGATATAACTGGCCAGCACACACACACACACTCACACACACACACACACACACACACACACACACACACACACACATATATATATATATATATATATACTCTACACACACACACACACACATCCCTGGCCATTTGTGGGTGTCATTCTTTTTGTATTATTTCCGTCTTTATTTATTTCCTGTGACAAACTGTTTTTCTTCCTCACTCCATTGTCTCTCTCTCTCTCTCTCTCTCTCTCTCTCTCTCTCTCTCTCTCTCTCACTCACACACCCCTCACTACCATTTTAGCACATTAATTGACTCATTATTCCAATTCCTGGTTGGAAAGAGGGGGTGGAGTGTGTGTGTGTGTGTGTGTGTGTGTGTGTGTGTGTGTGTGTGATAAACGAAGACAGATGCCCAGTTTCTGCAGAGCTGTTGTTTGTCCCACTTGTTTACATAACTTCTTATAGCAGCAAGAGACTCTCTCTCTCTCTCTCTCTCTCTTTCTTTCTCACACACACACACACACACACACACACACACACACACACACACACACACACACACACACACACACACACACAGTAGCCATTGTAGAGTTCTTCCTACACACACGGGTGGAGCAGCAATTTTAAAAGTGTGGGGGTCCTGGGTGGGACATGAGCGCCTGCAACCCAATGTTAATATTTCTGAGCATTTTCTCCCCCCTCCCTCCCCCCATCTCCTCTGCCTCCTGCTGAATGCCTCTCTCCCACAAACGCGCTAACATTTCAGCAGCATTAACGATGAGAGTAGGGCAAACTTCAAAATGAATTTGATTTGACTGCTCACCTGTGCAACGTTTAAGGTAGAACGAGCAGGATTTTCCAGCCCCTCCTCCCCGGTACAACG
This sequence comes from Lampris incognitus, assembly GCF_029633865.1. NCBI lineage: Eukaryota > Metazoa > Chordata > Actinopteri > Lampriformes > Lampridae > Lampris > Lampris incognitus. The sequence goes on from NC_079211.1 coordinate 105,467,780, forward strand.
ACACCAGAAGCACGCGCCCCCTGATGGCAGCTACCAGAACACAGCCCAGTGTACAGGCCAACTCTGCGTCGCTCTTCATTCCCATCCTCTCTTTCAGTGTTCACCAGTGGGTGAAAGCCAACCCCAGATTCACTCTCGTTTCGGAACGAGCTTTGTCCGCTTGGTGTTTTGCCTCGCTATATTTGCGTCTTTTCGGTGCTGTTTCCGCCATTGTCATAGCTTTTTCTTGGATGCGTGTTTATGATCTGGATCTGGCACTTGGTCTCTATGTTTGGCCTGGTCGCAGAGTCCCACTGCCCAAAGGTTAACACCCCACCACCACACACGTCTAGTGGGTCATAAATCACGAGAGGGATTGTTTTTGTATGAGTCTATACATTGATTTTTAGGGAAATCCTACTCGTTCTACATTTTCACTTCATTCCCTCTGTTAGAAGTGATGGTTTGCTTTGACCTGGCTAGTGGATGTAAATTAGCAGTATTGCTACAATCTTACATGTTTACATGTGTATCTGCGATACCAATGTTCATTAATATGCACTGTCCCTTTTTTAAATAAACTAAACTATGGGGGTTATATTTGCCTTTTTCCCTTCTTCCTTTTCTTACATACTTGGACGGGTTTTCATTGAGAAATGATTGGAGGTGTGGTTAAGCAGTGTTTATAAGAGGATGTCACTGGGAGGTGCTGGCGCGCATCCCCTGGAATTAATGGTGGCAGTCTGACATTGTTATAGTTTAACAATGTCAGACATTTATTTGATCCATTTCACTGAGACACATGGTAAAGTTGTATAGTTGTCTATAATGTGCATTGTTTCTTCCATCTACCACTAGATATACAGTGGTCATACCTGTCTGTTGTCTCTATTGCCATACATGGAGCTCTCCTTTTTCAGGAGTTTTTTTGTCTTCCTCCTCCTTCTTTTTTTCTCCTTCCTCCTCATTTTCTTTCCTGTTCTTCTTCTTCCTCTCCTCATTTTCTTTCTTTTTAAAAGTTTTTTCTCCTTCTCTCGCTCCTGCTCTATCTTAACCAAGTGTCTTTCCTCCTTTTTCTGCTTCTTTTTCTCCTCTTTCTCCCTCTCCTTTTTGGCCTGGAGTTTCTTCTTGTGCTCCCTCTGCTTGGCCAGCAAATCTGGTGCTGGGACCTGTGTCTCCTCCTTCTCTTTCAGCAGAGCAGAACGTCTCGATACAGCTTGCTGTTCTCTGCTCCCTTTCAACATCTCCATATCCTCCTGAGCCGCCTGAAGGAGGCAGAGGAGATGGGCTTTCTCCTTGCGGTGAATGGCTTCTCAACAGTCTCTCTTCTCCTGCGATTTTTGGAGGCCCATATTTAACTTCTCAACCTGAGGGTAGGCGACCGTCATCTCTCGTTCACACTTCTCCTTGGCACAAATAGCGGCCTGTATCTCTTCATCTTTGATCAGGCACTCAGCCATGAGGGCGTCATTCTGAAAGAGGAGTGTCTCTTTCTCCATGCAGTGGGACTCTTTCTCTGCCTGCCACTTAATGTTGCTGGCCTCCTTTACCTGGAGAGCTGTCTCCAGTTTAGCACACCTGTTTCTGAGGAGGTCAACGAGGTTTGAGAGCTCTTGCACCTTACTACTTAGTTGAGAGGTCTCTCTCCTCTCCTCCTCCTCCATTACATCTGGGGGTTCCTTGTTCCCCTGCTCTCAGTTCTGCATTTTTCCTTTTCACTTCGCTGTCTGTGGGATAGCCTATTTCATTTTATGTCCAATGGTTGTTAGCTGACACATCACATAAGACAGAGTTACAAAAGAAAGTTCTACATTGCTTTTTATTTTTATTTTTTATCTATTTTTCCCCCTTTTTCCTCCCCAGTTGTATGCAGCCAATTACCCCACTCTTCTGAGCCATCCTGGTCACTATTCCACCCCCTCTGTCGATTGGCTGCAGACTATCACATGCCTCCTCCAATACATGTGGAAGAGTTTTGGGTCTTTTGGCAAAGCAAAAAGCTATTTTTTATTCGCTTAGGCAGTGGTGGGAAGTGGGCAAGGCACAGATTCGTGTCTTCTGTCAGCAGTATACATCTCACTCCACTGCTAGAGTTAAAGCAACAGTTCAAGAGCTGGAGGACAGTATTAAGAACATTGAGTGTGCTATGAGCAGTGACCCAGACTTTGCTGCTGATGGCCTACTGCAAGAAAAAGGACAGGAACTCAGGGCTTTCATGCAGGAGAGAGTGAAAGTAGCCCTTGTTAGGTCTCATTTTCTCAGCATAAAAGACATGGATGCTCCAAGTTCTTCTTCAGTTTGGAGAATACTGTTGTAACGAGTGAGCTGATGACATTCCTAAAGCTCCCCGGTGGCAGGGTGATGAAAGATCCAAAGGAAATGAGATTTCATGCTGTGTTTTTTTTTTTACTCTTCACTCTTTGGAGCAGATGAGTGTGATCATGATAGTGCTGCAGAGCTGCTGAAGAGACTTCCTCAGTTCAGTCCATCCCCCTGGCCTCACCATCAGGTGAAAAGAAGCGGCTGGCGACTCCACATATATCGTAGGAAACGTTGTAGTCTGCAGTCCTCTCCAGCTCGGCAGAGGGGGTGAGCAGCGACCAGGATTTGCTTGGAAAAGTGGGTTAATTGGCCAGATACAACTGGGGAGAAAAAGGTGGAAAAAATCCACACAAAAAAACGAGGAGGACAGGGTCTTGTTCATGGACATTGCCTCTCAGGTGATGGGCTTTAGGCTGAAGACTACACAGAGACTGCTGTATCACTGTGGTGTGTGGTGGCTAAACACAGCCAAGCTCATCCTGTGGACAGCGGGTCATCTGGGCTACTGCAGTAAGCAACTGTTTCTACTGAGGCTGGAGGAGGCAGATCTGACAGGCCTGTTGCCTTTCTAAATCTCTGCCCTGGATGCATGGAAAATCCTGAGGGCCACCACGGAGCCTACTGCTATGGCTGGTGTGTGGCTGTTTGAGGAGCCAGTGTTTCACAACAGCTTCGTTCAGGCCCGGACCCTGTACACAGCCAGAATAAGCTCCTCTCTGAAGGAGGTTGCATGTGTGAAGCTGGGACATCTGCTGATGCCTGCTGGGACCATGCAACCCTGCACCACCATCAGACCCATGTTGTTGAATCGTATTATTGAGGAGGTGTGTGCGTCACTTCCAGAGCACCTGAGGACATTTATGATTGAGAACCGTGAGCTAGCTGGCCAGTGGGAGGAGGATGTGGAATTAAGTTTTCCACGGTTCGCTGTCTCTCCTAATGTGGGGGAGTGGCAGGAGTGGGAGGACAACCTCCTTTCTTTCATGACCCCACGGCTGGATGAGTTCAAGGACCTGGGAAAAAAGGCAACTGACATCCTGTGTAAAGATGAGGCACTTCCCCGAAAGGCTGATGGCAGTCTCTGTACAAGCTATCGGTTGAAAATCGGTCAGCTGACCTCCAGTGGAGAATTGTGCATGGCGCAATAGCCACGAAGACACAGAGTACACCTGGATTCTGATCATGGGGAGGCATGTCTGTTTTGTTCACAGTGTGAAACTCTTAACACATTGATTTGTTGAGTGTCCTAGGTTGGTGGATGTGTTTGAGTTGTTAAGGGGTTGGTTTTGGGGCTTCCAATTTTCTTTTCAGTTTGTCTATAGTCCTGAATACCTAGCCAGGAAGAAAGGTACGCACACACTTAAAAACTTCCTATCAGCTACTGTGAAATTAGCCATCTGGCTGAGCCATAAGAACCGGGCATGGGCGGTAGGCTGTGTGGACCCTGTGCAGGTGCTTATCGGGAGATAGATGCTTATTATTGCCAAGCAGTGTTGGTGGTAATTGTATTGGTACATTATGGTAGCTCAGTTCCGGTGCAAAAAGAGAGAAAAACAAGGAGCACCATAAACCATTACAACACACACATACACACAAAGGAAATGCATAAATGTGAGAATATTTGACCGATAAGTTTTTTTCAGGGCCGATACTGTTATCGATAAGTTATGGCAGCCAGTAACCGATATTTGGGGCCGATATTCAGTTGCAGTAAATGTAAAAAAAAATTGTACCAAAATTTACAGCAACACAAATCCTAAGGCAAGGCTGCCTTTAAATGAACATGTGTTATTGAATTTTGTGTAAAACAGAAATATTTGAAAAAATAAAGTGCATGATGTTCAAGGCACTAGATAACAATCTGAGTGAAATTCTTTTTTAATTAAAATTAAATAGCTTCCAAAACATGAAAATGGAATGAATTAAACAGCATGGACAGTGGGAAGTAAACTTTGATCAAACTGAATAATTATAATATTAATATAATTCCACATAAATTAGTTAAAGTGCTCCCAGCAGGCTTTGACTGAACTAAATGGGAAAATGTACATTAGTGTCATTAGGTTCCCTCTCTCTTATCTTTAAAGGGATAGTTCGGGTTTTTTGAAGTGGGGTTGCATGAGGTACTTATCAATAGTCAGTGTATTACCTGCAGTAGATGGGAGTCTGTGTGCCCCCAGTTTGGAGATTTAGCAGGAGTAGCCGGCACAGAAGTTGAAGAATGGGACACGGACAAAACCCTTCCATGTAGAAGTAGATTCTCTCCACCGCAGAATGTCCTTCTTCCTTTGCATAAGTGCGCCTATGTCGTGCACATTATTACGCCGCACATCAGCAGAACCAGACGCATGTTCTGCGGTTGAGAGAATGTAGTTATGGAGTTAATGTTATGGAGGCCGATTTCCGATATTTGGGGCCAATATTCAGTTGCAATAAATGTAAAAAAAATGTGCCAAAATTTACAGCAACACAAACCCCAACACAAGGCTGCCTTTAAATGAACATATGTTTATTAGAAAATATTTGAAAAAGATAAAAATTAAGTGTATGATGTTCAAGGCACTATCTTTACAATCTAATGTTCACTTTTATTCAATGCCATCACTCTCTGGGTGAGCTCATTTCCTCACATGCATGAATTCCCAGGATTGGTTTAGCATCTGTCTTTATCACAATGAATTCCACTACATATGTTTTGTTCTTATATTTTACTGTCAAGCTACACTTTCCTTTCACAGGTATTTTGTCTCCTGTCTATGTAGACAGCTTCACATTCTTTTCCCCAATTCTCTGCAGCAGGCTGTTGGCTTGCGCACCAGTGTCCAGTTTAAATTTTACACATTTGCATGCTATTTTCAATTCAACTGTCCATTCATCCGTCTGTGGCTGTGTTTGCACTACACCAACGAACAGACTAGGTCTCTGATCTGTGACGTCATCGTCATTAACCACGGGCACTTTGTTTTGAGCTACACTTGTTAGCGAAGTGGTTCTGTGGCTGTGTTTGTGTAGCATGGTTAAAAATGTCATAACCAAAATATGTTGTATAATTACACAAAGTATCACCACATGATTATTATTATTAATATTAATTTCATTGCTAATAATATAATTTTATTTTATTATATCATCAGGAAACGCTTATAGTAGCCCCTCCCTGTTGTGACCTCATTTCCTGTTAGTAGCCCCAAAACGTATGTTCCCCCTGACCTCTGCCTCTTTCCCGCTCCGGACATGTAGAAAGAGGTATGTGTTCCTTTTTGTCTGCCCCTGTAATTTATTTCATCCATTCCCAATGTGTCTTATGTCTAATGTGGGTCCCAATTCTTGCATAGGCTACAGTAGGAGCTGATCTGAAGTTTCCTGAAACCTGTCCTGTTTTGTTTATATGTGACAGAATATAGATCCCATGCATGAGAGAAGTTGTCCTGTCTTTCCTACACAACACAACGGAAAAAGTACACCGGTCACACTTGGTGCCGTATGACCTGTCCGATCCGTCGTCGCCGATGAGAGAGCATCGCCACCTGCTGCAGCCGCCGTCTTCTCTCAGCCCGCCCCGGTTTTGATGCTGTGAATTCGTTTGCTTTTGTTTCATTTTGTTTGTTTATCCACTGTTATAGCCTAATTGAGACATGTCTAGCAGAGATGTTTTCAATACACCTGTTAGCCTCTGATGGGCATGATGTTACTAATGGTGTGGGAAGGGGACAGTCCACTAGTGTGGGTAGAGGGTAGTTAGTATTGCCGGTTGGGTATGGGAGAGCTAGGTTTAGGTCTGTGTATCCTGTTGTGGGCGGCCTTGATCAGGGGAATGATGAGTCACTGTTTAGTGTGTCAGGTCCCTCTGCCAGTTCAACACCTATCGTACACGTCCCCCACCTGTCTCAGTAGACTTCCCCCCAGGTTGTTGTTACTACTGAAACACTGGGCAGTGTTATTACTGATTTAGCTAAGCAGATTAGTGACAATATCGCTGCTAGCTTCCATGCCATGCACCTGCCCAGCAGCCCCCAGTCTCAGTCCCAGCCTCTAGACAACCAGAATGTAACTATCGATCCCACACAGCTTAAAGTCATAGTCCAGTCAGAGTCCAAGCCCCCTCCCTTTTTTAAAGGTGACAAGTCTGAGACATTTTCCATTCATGAGTGGGAAGATATGATGAAGAGATACATGAGCAGGATGGCCTGCGGCTCAGATGCTGAGAGGTCTGACCTGATAATGAGCAGGTTGAGTGGTAAAGCTAGAGATGTGGTGAAAGTGCCACTCCGTAGATGTCCTGGAGTCAGTCCAGCTGAGCTTCCTACCACAATATTTGACATCCTCAAGCGCAATTTCGGCGAGCTCACATACTCCAGTATGCCTATGAAGGACTTTTATGGGACTGTGCCACGTGTGTCAGAGAGTGCAATGAATTATTGGATCCGACTGAACAAAGCCATAGATGTTGCTGATGAGAGCCTCCGCAGGCGAGACAAGAGTGTTGAGGATCCGAGTGCTGAGGTACTCATGATGTTTATCACTCATTGCCCTGACCCCAGACTGGCAGTGTATTTCCAGTTCAAGCTCGTGGAGCAGTGGACAGCAGCTGAAGTCCAGGAGAGGTTGGATGGTCATGTGAGGAGTCTGAAGAGCACAGCTGCCCATCCCCAACATGCAAACGTCTCAGTCTGCACACATGAATGGATGGTGCCAGCCCCTCACTGTGGCACACAGCACCAGCCTGTCGTGGTAACCTCTCCACCAGTTTCGTCTGCACCTGCCACTGCATATACTCTTGTTCCCAGTCAGTCTCAACAACCCCCTGTGTTGGCCGCTCAGTCTCCTCCTATGCCTACTGTGCCTGTTACTGATGCGAACGTTCAGCAGGTTACCGCCCTCTTTGACAAGGTCCTGTCTCTGTGTACAGCAACGCTAGCTACCTTGGGCCAGGCTCCCACCCAGTCCCAGAACTACTCTCACCAGTCTCAGAGTAACTCCCGCCGGCCCCAGATCCAACCCCGCCGGTCAGGAGGCTATTCCAGCATGCCAGAACGCACTCGCGCTCAGTCCAGTTCCCCATGCTCAGTGTGTGGTGACAGTAGTCACACGACCTATACACACTGCAGGTTTCACAGACTTTGTCTCCACTGTCATCAGCCTGGTCACTTTGTGAATGTACGCCCCACGGGCCCCCAGCCCCCAGTTACGCCAGCACAGTCTCCCGCTGCAGATTTAAACTAGAGCGCCCGTGTGATGAGAGGAGTAGCAGGGGCAATAGTGATTTAACTCTCAGCAAAGAAGAAGACTTGCATTCACTTTATATACAGACCTGTAGTGCATCACCTGGAGATGAGATAGTCATACTGACAGGCTCTCAGGGAGTAGAGCGGAGTAGTGAGTTGTTTTATGCTCCTGTTAAGATTGATGACAAAGTTGTGTTGAAAGGTATGCTAGATTCGGGCAGTATGTCATGTACCCTCAGTGAAGCTGCAGAGAGTGAGCTTAGAGATTCTGGGGCTCTACCCTGTCCCCAGCCAGCGCCACCCAATGTTGTCCTTGTTGGTTGTGGTAATGGTATGACTAGACCAAAGTGCATTTATGAGTTGGAGATTGATATTTATGGTTTTAAATTCACTGTTCCATCATTTGTTGTTCCGAACCAAAAGGATGAGTTTATTGTAGGGAGCAATGTTCTCAGACCTATCATTCAGAAAATGAAGGGGGATGACATGTATTGGACGCTTATCTCCTCAAGCAACACTGACCCTGATTGTGAGCAGTTTCTCCAGCTGCTGAGCTGTATTTCCCGGTGGTCAGGCCCGGAGGTGCCAGATGTTGTGGGTACTGTGCGACTGAGAGAGGCTGTCACACTCCTTCCCCAGCGCAAGTATGTGGTGTGGGGGAAGCTGCCCAGTGGGTCTCCTATCTCACCTGGGAGCACTGTGATGGTGGAGCTGACTGCTGCTTGTTCGACGCCCAGAAACATCCTGGTGGGACGAGTTGTGACACCCATGTGGGGGGACCGCTGGGTGCCTGTCAAAGTATTGAACCCGACACCTAAACCCATAACACTGCGCCGGAACGCCAAGATAGCTGATGTTTTTCCCTGCCTGGCTATGGAATATTTGCCTATCACTCGGGATGTGCAGATCGGGTATCGACGCCTCTGACTCACCTAGTTCGCCTCCACAGTCAGCTGGAGACCTGGTGCAGCTGCTGAAGGATTGTGGCTTGGGAGACATTGATGTTTATGGCTGTGAGGTAACTGAGTGTTGTAGGAGGAAGTTGGCTGAACTTGTGCTCTCTTACCAGGATGTCTTCTCCAGGGATAAGTTGGATTGTGGAGAAGCAAAGGGGTTGTCCACTGCATCCATCTCTCTGATGACCGCCCCTTCCGCCTCCCTTACCGCCGTGTCCCCCCCGGCCACTATCAACAGCTGAAAGAGGTGCTGTCAGACATGGAGATGAAAGGCATTATCAGTAAATCGATCATTGAGTATGCCTCCCCCCTCGTGATGGTCTGGAAAAAGAACGGAGACCTGGGGATCTGCACCGACTTTCGATGTCTCAATGCCAAGACTGTCAAAGACGCTCACCCGTTGCCCCATCAGACAGACTGCCTCGCTGCCCTGGGAGGAAACGCCCTGTTCAGCACCATGGACCTGATTTCAGGGTTCTACAACATCCCTCTCCATGAGTCTGACTGGAGGTTCACAGCCTTCACAACACCCCTCGGCCTGTATGAATATAATCGGCTCCCCCAAGGTCTGTGCAACAGTCCGGCGTCTTTCATGCGCCTGATGCTTAGCATTTTCGGTGACCTCAACTTCTCCAGCCTCCTCTGTTACCTGGATGATCTGCTGGTGTTTGCTCCATCAGAGAAAGAAGCACTGGGGCGGCTGGAGGTCGTCTTTACCAGACTCTGAGCCAGTAACCTGAAGCTCTCACAGAAGAAGTGTAACTTTTTGAGGAAGTCCGTGAGATTCCCAGGTCATGTGGTTGATGTCAGTGGAGTCTCTGTTGACCAGGAAAAGGTCACTGTCATCTCCGGGTTCCAGAAAGATGATCTGATGGAAGCTGATGGCTGCACCCCCTCCCAGAAGAAGATTAGGTCTTTTCTTGGCATGGCGCTGTACTATCAGCATTTTATCCCTGGTTGTTCGAAGATGGCAAAGCCTCTCTTTGCTTTGACTGGAGGACAGAAGCGCAAGCTGAAGGGCTCTAGAGGCTACAGGAGAGTGGGGACGTTCCCACACTGACTCCCCAGGACTGGGATCCGGCTTGTGAGAGGGCTTTTGAGGGCCTGAAGTCTGCACTGCTTCACTCTGTCGTTCTGGCCCATCCAGATATCAACAGGCCGTTCATCCTCTCTACTGATGCCTCTCTGGATGGTTTGGGTGCAGTGTTGTCCCAGGTCCCTGCCGGCGAAGACAAAGCCCGACTCATCGCATTTGCCAGTAAAGCCCTCAGTTGCATCCAAGCGAAGTATCCTGCTCACAGACTCGAGTTCCTCGCTTTGAAATGGGCCGTGTGTGACAAGTTCAGCCACTGGCTCAAGGGCCACAAGTTCACCGTCTGGACTGACAACAACCCGCTCACATACATCATGACGAAGCCGAGGTTGCATGCATATGAGCAGCGCTGGGTCTCTAAACTGTCCCCATACTCGTTTGAGATCAAACATGTCCCGGGCAGACTGAATGTGGTAGCTGATGTTCTCAGCAGGACTCCCTTTGTCAAACCTCTAGGCCAGCGTCTCCTGTCAGAGCCCTACTCAGAGTTGCTGGAACAAGTGTGCAGCATCGAAGACAGTTGTGTGCAAGATGCATTCCATGTGATCTGTCTGGCTCAGTCTGCTGAGAACCACTCTCTGTATGCTACTGGTGGCGTGTCGTTGTCCAAAGAAGATGTGTCATCTCTCCTCTCCTCCTGTGGTGATTGGGAGTCCGGCCCGACGCAGAGGGCTGCTTCCTTGGCTGGTCACCTTGGCAGGCTAGCTCCTCCTGGCCAAGATGTGTTCTCCTCACTCTCATCCGCAGACCTGCAGAGCCACCAGAGACAGGATCCTACCATCGGGAGAGTCCTACACTTCGTTGAGAGGAAGCGGAGACCTTCAAGGCGTGAGCGGGATAAGGAGAGCATGATGTTGTTACGGATTCTGAAGCAATGGGAGAAACTTACCATGTTGGATAGAACCCTGTACAGAGTCTCAAAGGACCAAGTGACCAAACACAGGAAGTTCCAGTTCATTCTTCCAGACTCCCTGAAATCACAGGCCTTGGGTGGCGTTCACGACCTGGCTGGTCACCAGGGTCAGTTTCGTACATTGTCGCTGGTCCGTCAGCGCTTTTTCTGGTATGATATGGAGGGGGATGTGTGAAGCTATGTCAGGTACTATCCCAGATGCGTGCTCAGCAAGACTCCAGAGCCGGCAGCAAGGGCCCCGCTGGAGAGCATTACAACTTGGGCTCCACTGGAACTTGTGTGTATCGACTTTTGGTCTGCTGAAGACAACAACAACAAGTCTGTGGATGTCCTCGTCATAACTGACCATTTTACCAAGTTAGCACATGCCCTCCCCTGTCAAGACCATACTGTGAAGCGGGTTGCCAAGAAGCTGTGGGAAAACTTTTTTTGTGTCTATGGTTTCCCGCAGCGCCTTCATTCTGACCAGGGGGCTAATTTTGAAAGCGAGCTGATTGCTGAGCTTCTGGAGTTGTCAGGTGTTGGGAAGTCCCGAACCTTCTCATACCATCCCATGGGGAATGGGGGCACTGAACGTTTCAATCGTACTCAGGGTAGTATGTTGCGTTCCCTCCTGCCAAAGTCAAAGCACAAGTGGCCTCAAATGGTCCAAACCATGACCTTTGCCTACAACTGCACGCAGCACAAGATGACTGGCTTTTCCCCATTCTATTTGATGTTTGGGAGGGTTCCGCCCCTGCCAGTCGATCTGTTGTTCAAGAAAGTTCTGCGTGATGAGTCAGTCTGCGACTACAATGAATATGTGAAGTCTCTGGCTGCCGATCTCCAGTCTGCCATGTTGCTGGCCCAGAAGAACTCGTCTGTAGAGCGAAAACATCAGTCGGACCAGCACAACAAAAGAGTCAAGGGCTTACCTCTTTTTGTCGGTGACCGGATCCTAGTGGCGAACAGAGGCGGAAGAGGCAAGCGGAAACTAGCCGACAAGTGGGAGCCGGATGTTCACACTGTTGTTGCTTCCCAGTCACAGTTCCACATCTACAGGATCAGGGGCCACAATGGTCGTGTGAGGGTTGTCCACAGGAACCTCCTCCTATCAGTCAACTTCCTCCCTCTCGACAACACACTGGTTATGAAGGGTGATCTTGTCCAGGGTGTTGACACAGTGTCCCATGATCCCTCTACGCTGCACATGCCTGATCCTGAAGTGGCAGTGTCAGAGCCTGACAGTGAGACTGAGCATTCAGGAGTGGATTCATCCTCATGGCAGAGCCCGGGTGAACATGATCGCACTGCTTCTTGGGTCTGTGATCAGTCCAGCCATGCAGAGATCGAGAGTGTCCGTGACTTACCTGTTGAGTGCGCCCCCTCCCCTGCAGTAGATGTCCACCGATGATGCTGCTCATCTCACACCGTCCCCCGTCCCCTTGCCCCATGCCCCTCCCCTCACTGACATCCTACCTCAGAGCCCTGAGAATAGTGTTCGCTCTAGGTATGGCAGGGTAGTGAGGCCAGTTCATAGGTTGATTGAAACCATGGTTCAGTTCAGTCCACACTTTACTGTTGCTTCACAGTCTGCCTCCTTTTTGGTTTAGGCCTAATGTGTTTATATGGATAGTGTAATGTAGGCCTACATTGCTGTTTGGTTCGTGTAATGTACACCGTGGAATTTGCCATTTCTTTTTTTATTTGGTTGATTTCGTTATGTGAGTTGTCGCCCCTTTGTGCCCATTTTGGTGAGGTGTAAAAGGCATCTTGTTTTGTCCGTGGAGTGGTTTTAGATATGGTTTGGCGCTTCGCCGGTCTGTGGCCCTCCTACCCTTAGTAGGTGGCAGGTATTGCTGACTTTACTGTGGGTGTTGTGTTGTTGGGTGATTGCAATTTGTGATACGTTCCAATTTTTGTGTAATTCTAGGGGGGGTGAATGTAGCGTGGTTAAATATGTCATAACCAAAACATGTTGTATAGTTACACAAAGTATCACCACATGATTATTATTATTATTATTTTCATTGCTAACATTATTATATAATTTTATTATATCATCAGGAAAAGCTTATAGTAGCCCCTCCCTGTTGTGACCTCATTTCCTGTTAGTAGCCCCAAAATGTATGTTCCCCCTGACCTCTGCCTCTTTCCCGCTCTGGACATGTAGAAAGAGGTATGTGTTCATTTTTGTCTGCCCCTGTAATTTATTTTATCCATTCCTAATGTGTCTTATGTCTAATGTGGGTCCCAATTCTTGCGTAGGCTACAGTAGGAGCTGATCTGAAGTTTCCTTAAACCTGTCCTGTTTTGTTTATATGCGACAGGTATGTTTTATTTCTTTTTGTATAAAATTGTGTTGCTAGCTGCGCGCTCTTTCCCGCTCTGGACATGTAGACAGAGCCTACAGTAGGAGCTGATCCGAAGTTTCCTGAAACCTGTTAGTCCATGGGCCAGACGATATTTCGGTACACTCAAGGTGGCAAAACTTACTTATGATTTTTGAAAGGATCCATGTCTGTAGATGATATTTTGGTATGATAACCATTCCTGAGTGGCAGCTGTATCACAGTTATCAGCTCATGAAGTTAACCACCTGCTAAACTAAATTGCATTTTAGACGCTGGTGCATATCCTGGTTTAGCCTCATGGTCAGGACATTTTTCAATGTTCTATAATATTGTCTTTGGTATCATTTTAAAGGGGACCTTCTTAGCTTTCATTCAAGCCCTGTTGTGGATATTTGTCACAAATATAGAGGTCACTTGAGCTCTTCAACCCGTCAATAACGCACATCTTTCTGCAGTTTTCGCCTAAACTATATATTTCTTTTAGCCCTGTGGCATCTAGGAATATCAGGGACACAAAACACAAAAACTGGAATACTCACAGGACTGTAAAGATTCAGAAAATGTATAATATACCCATACTATTTCATTGTGTGAGGTGATTGTGAGCCTTAAATGAGAACTAGACCAAAGCCAGTTAGGTCACAAACTGGTCTCTATACATTTGTTTAAATACACAATCAAAATACATGATAAAAAGGAATACCATAGTGAGGTAATGAACTATTTTAATGTTTTAAACAACATTGACATTTACATATACTTAGTCAATGATACATGTAATCCCATATCATTAGTGGGTATATGTAATGGTAATGGGTAGGGTAATGGGTATATGTGAATATGGTTACATTATTGTTATCAAGCTCTGGGTAACCAAGTCCAGAATCAACATCCTGTGCATCAATAGACTACTACCACAGTAATACCATCAGAATCATCACACTGTCATTCATCAAACTGCTCGTTTCTCTCATCATCTGACTCCCCAGTTCAAAGTCCAGTTCTGGACCATCCTGCTGTTTTTGGTTACTGCAGGTCTGTAACCTGCACATGTCTGTGCATGGAAGTCCATTTGACAGGCACATGCAGCTTGGCATTTTGCATGAATGCACACACTTGCATGTTAGCATTTCCAAGACCACATCTGGTGCAGGTGGGGAGCGCATCCAGTAAATGGCCAGCTTGCCTTCATCGTCTGTCCATCCATAATCAGTAGGGCTTGGCACCACAGGGTTAGCCTGCAGACAGCACTTCCATATTGCTGCCTGATAGTTGGCTCGTTGAACATGCATAAAGAGACAGTCTCTACATGGTGGCAGCTGGCTGGACTCAACCTCTCCCCTTTTGGTGCAGAAGAGCTGGTAACGCAGTTTGTTCACCTCAGCAGTGCTGCTATTAGCAACATACATCCGACAGGTGAACTGCTCAATTTTCTGGAACAGCTCATCACTCACATTCCATGTCTGTCCCAGTTGACTAAAAGTCTCTTGGCAGGAAGTGTGCTTTCTCACTATCTTCAGGGCATTCAGCTTCCCTCGACCAGCGAATGCACTGACAGTGTCGCAGCCTGTGAAGGCATGTAAGCCAATTAGGCTGTCACAGATGCTGTCTCCAAGTGAACTTGCCAGTTTGGTGATGTCGACAAACCGTGTGCGGTTCTGAGTCCCACACTTCTGGTAGATGGGACAGGTGATGTCCTTCTGGAAGCCAAGACAAAGCACCATGACATCAGTGTCCTCAGCTGTGATGATAACTGACTTTGAGCCCGCATTTGCTGCATGCAATGCATGCAGGAGCAGACGGGTGTCAGCTTCTTCATGTGTGGAGTGCAGTTCTGCTGCTTCCTCACACCCATCTTCTGTCAACTTGTAGCAGGTTTCCTCATAGGTCATGTACAACACCTTGCCATGCAGCATAGCTCTGTATCGTGGGAGTTTCCACTCTTCCACCAGAAACTTGATGAGACTGGTCTTGTTGGAGGAACTGCACAGAAATTTTCTCCACTGCTGGACGTGGTGTCCCCCTGCAAGATTCTTGTACTGGAGAGTGATGTCTCCACCCCGGTTCAGTCGTTCAGCATCTTTGATCGAAGTCTGGTGATAGACATCAAAAACAACATCAATCCTCCCACTCTGTGCTCCCTCATGGAGGACCTGGGTCAAGGCTGACTCTGCCACCTGTGCAAAGGTTTTGTTGTTGCCATTCATTTTTTGGACCAGGCTCATCCCATCAATGATGGAAGTAGATGGGATTGGGATGTCTTCTGCAGGAGATACATTCTTTTCAAGCTCTCTGGCAAGTGCAGCCTTGTTTGTTTTTCGTAAGGACCCATTAGCATTTGCCAGTGCCCATGGTAGTGGGCCCAATGGGTAGGCAAGGACATCCTTCAGATTCACCTTCCTGCTTTCAGCCACCAGGATCATGTGACTGAAAAGGTTTCTATCTGCCTTCAGAACCACATCCTGTGCTTTCTTTCCATGAGCTTGTTTTGTGCTGACATTGGAGAATGTTTTCAGACTTTGCTTGGTCATCTTGTCGTGGAATTTCACAGGTGGTGGGTCTGCATCTAACCTTGTTTGCTGGAATGCTTGGTAGGCCTCTTCTCCTTTCTCAAGAGCTCTCAAGAGATCTATGGTCACATCAGGTGGAGCCATGTTGCCAGTGGAGAGGCTAACCAAATCAATCTCATCAGGGGACATAGGATTGAGCCAGTTATTCTCCATAAGGTCCATGAGAGACTGGACATCTGCTTCATCTCTCTTGATCCTTGGACTCTGTAGATCTGGATGAGACCATTTGCACCTGCCTTGACCTGTCAGGTCTCTCAGCTGTCTGAGGTACATGCTTCTATACTCAGCTGTGAGATAATATTTGGTCACAGCTCCTGGCTTCAAGCTGAATCCCTTTGTCCCTCCAGCTGTTTGGGTGTCTTTGTTCACCGTTTCTTCTATAGCTTGGTCAACAGGGATTCGGCCAAAGGGATTGGTGGAGCCCAGTTGGACTGAGAAGCCTCCTTCCATGAATTCTGTGTACACATCTGGGTGTGTGATGGGCAGCTCAGACATCTGGGCGTAGTAGTAGGGGAGGTAGCGTGCATAATTCCTCCTGTCATAAGCAAAGCACCATGGGATCATTGCTTGAATGCTAGCCAAGTGTAGCATCCAGTCTCCCTCTCTGGATGCTCGGATGAGCCCCAACAAGATTTCAACCATGTCCAAATAGGACATCCAGAAGTTCGAGAGGCTGCCGTTTCCACCTCTAAGGAACTCACGGTAGACTTCAAATAGATCCATGATGCGTGTACAAGAGCTGTTCTCGAGGACCTCCTTCAAAGCATGTTGTGAGACTTCTTTCCCAAGGCTGTCAATGGTCTTCAGTGTCTCATTCAGGTGAACCATGTCATTCCTGTGAGTTTCTTCCAACCAGGACAGGAAACCATTCAAGGTCAGTCGCATGAGAGCCTCATACAGGAGCTTGTGTAGTCGCACTGCCCTGTTGTACTTGCGGCCATCCATAACACCAGCAATTGAGCCTTCTGCAATCATGCCAGACTCAATGCAGAGGTCTTTGAGTCCAGCATCTTGGAAACGCTTTCCTATTATTGCCAGCAGTGTGCAGATGGTGTGGAATACCCCAAGCCTAACGATGATATCATGGAACTTGTCATGGTGTTTCCATGTGATCTCGACAGCCTTTGCATACAGGGCTTGGTCAAAGACACAGACAATCTTCCTCAGGCCTAAGCACTGCATGATGCTCAGTGACTGGTTAAGCACCTCGTTGACAGTAGACATTTGTGTCGCTGGAGCATTGATGGTAGGCAGATAGCCTATATTGTCGGGGATGACCGTCATCTCTCCTCGAGTCAGGATGTTGAAGCCTGTCCAGCTGCTGACTGACTGTTCTTCTTGTTGTGACATGCGTGCTAGGACCCAAAGAAGGTTTTTCTCTCTGGCAAGCTTAGTATTGGCTGCAGTATCGGCATCTGACTTTTTGCTTTGTGGTGGCCCTACCCGTTGTCCAGCATTGTAAGTTGGTAACATTGGTGGGGGTCCATCAATGCTTCTCTTCTTTGTTTTGGGAACAGTGGGCATGGGTTGGACAGGAAGTGGGTTGACTGGCTTTGCTTGCACAGCATTCCCATTGACTCTGTGAGATGTTCCCTCACCACTGACAGTTTCTTCAAGACGGTCGATATTGTCCCAGGCTAAAGTTGTGAATATGCCAGGATGGATGTTAGCTGGAAGGGCAATGCCACTCCCTGATGATGAGAGTTTCTGGAGACACAGGGCAGTGTTGAGCTCTTCCATCTGTGAATAGGACGCACTGTGACCAAGTCGGTTGAGGATGTTTATCAACTCTACATTTCCTGTCAACGATTTGACACTGAATGGCAGAACAATGTGCTTGGAAGGCTTGGTATTTCCACATGTCACTGCATATACTATGTCATGGCCAAATGACTGCAGAAGGCACTGCACTCTCTGGGATGCATGATCAGGATCATTTGAGCCTGTGAGTAGAGAGTACAGGAAGATAATGAGCGACTCTGGAATGGTAGGACATTCTGCTTCTGGTTTGACTTCAGGCGGCCAGGTTTGAGGAACATCTTGACTTTTAATGTCTGCTCTCAATTTGATGGCTGCTTTGGCTATAACATCTTGTGCACTGACACTTTTCAGGGTCTGCAGCTCCCTTTTGAGAGACTGATTTTCTTTGGCAAGTTCCCTCATGGACAAGTTATCGGGATAGAGGAGGAATTTTCCTTTCTCATCAGGGAATATCTGCAAGGCTCCAGCAAACTCACTCTCCAGGTTTCGCCTTATGTGCTTCTTGGTTGATTCCTTGACTTGGGCAATGCCTTGGGAGTTCATTGAAGCTACCAGTCTAGAAGAGAGATCAGTCATTGTCATCACTTGAGGATTGCCAAAAAGCTCCATCCTGATGAAGAGGAACAGCTCATTGTATGCCTTATTCACAGCAGCTTCATACTGGGCTGCAGCATCATCATCTTCATTGCTGGCAACCTCTCCTTTGGAAACCTCTTCTTTGGTGTAAAGTCTATAGCGTGACCTGTGGTAGTGCCCTTCAGCTGCTAGAAGGTCTCTACTCACAATGGCAAGGATTCTGCTGTCCCTTTTCTTTGTGGCTGCACTCCTGATCTTTGCATCAGCTCGCAGTTCTCGACACTGCACCAGTACTTCTCTCGTATTCTGTCTCTTGGAATATTTGCTGTTTTTCTGACAAAATATGCACTCTGCATCATAAGTCCTAGATGCACTTGGAGCATGTCGAGCTACTCTCTTAGATTGTTTCTCTTCAGCAGAGACACAACTTTTCTTTTCTTTTGCAAGGAGGCCATCAAGAATTTGCTTCATAGTGAAGATACTGCGACACTTTCTGTGGTAGTAGATTGCTGGAATCTGTCCCTCAGGAATGTCTTTTGCCAGTTTCAAAACTGGTGCATGATTTCGTATCTGAGCTGCCCTGAGCAGAGTTCTCCATGAGTCGACACTTTGTAGTGAAACCAGCTTATCTGTATCATCAGAACAGTGGATAATGCACTCCACCCGTGGGCGCTTTGGTATTGGGTAAAAACTTGCTTGTTCACCAGTGGCCATATTCAGTCAGTTTTCACCTGCCACATACAAACAAATACATGTAACTTAGGTGTATGAACACTACTAAAACAAAGTTTACTTTGCTTCACCAGCGTCATATTACCATTATTTATCTTACATAGCCACAAATAGATACATTACCTAGTTGCTATGCAACAGCTGTATTTTGTCCACATGAGGCCGCTAAAATCAACACAAGATGAAAGTTCCTCGTAGCCACTTTAACTAATCATATTAACATATACATTAAAAGAACATGCTAACATTATGGGAAATTAGCTTACAATCTTCTCCAGAGTGAGACAAGAAGATAGATACCAGTTTGCTCTATATGTGTTTAGTAGAAAGCTATCTGGCTGCACGTTAGCCTAGCTTAGCACAATGAATGGAAGTACACAGTACTGGTTATCCTTGGTTGTTGGCCAACTAAGAACTGTCCCAGAGTTTAAGCTAGGCTAATCAGTACCAGGGGTGTTGAAATGCTATATTTGTAAAAATCTGGGCAAATACACAATCGTGAGAGGCACAGAAACAGGTTTCCTGAAAGAAAAATTAAATAGCTGCTCATTTGGAAAGGTTATCATGTATTATTTTACTTCTGTTAGTGTAGCAAATAAAATGGCACCAGTGAAGTTGTGTCACCTTGGGTGATATCGATATCTGGTCTGACCCATGGACTAACTGGCTTTGGTCTAGTTAGTTTCTTAGTAATAATGCCCTTCTAATTTAAGGTTCACAAACACCTCACACAATGAAATAGTATGGGTATATTATACATTTCCTGAATCTTTACAGTCCTGTGAGTATTCCAGTTTTTGTGTTTTGTGTCCCTGATATTCCTAGATGCCACAGGGCTAAAAGAAAGTATATAGTTTAGGCGAACATTGCAGAAAGATGTGTGTTATTGACGGGTTGAAGAGCTCAAGTGACCTCTATATTTGTGAGAAATATCCACAACAGGGCTTGAATGAAAGCTAAGAAGGTCCCCTTTAAAATGATACCAAAGACAATATTATAGAACATTGAAAAATGTCCTGACCATGAGGCTAAACCAGGATATGCACCAGCGTCTAAAATGCAATTTACTTTAGGGGGTGGTTAACTTCATGAGCTGATAACTGTGATACAGCTGCCACTCAGGAATGGTTATCATACCAAAATATCATCTACAGACATGGATCCTTTCAAAAATTATAAGTAAGTTTCGCCACCTTGAGTGTACCGAAATAGGAAATTTTGGGCTCTGGCCCATGGACTATGTCCTGTTTTGTTTATATGTGACAGAATACAGATCCCATGCATGAGAGAAGTTGTCCTGTCTTTCCTACACAACGCAACGGAAAAAGTACACCGGTCACATTTGCACTACACCAACGAACAGATTAGGTCTCTGATCTGTGACGTCATCGTCATCAACCGCGTGCACTTTGCTTTGGTCTACACATGTTAGCGAAGTGGTCACAGACTGTCTCCGTCCTGCCCATGATATGGCTGCTTGCCTCTCTTCCTGGTTCTTGGAAACTAATTGTATGCACACACACACACACACACACACACACACACACACACACACACACACACACACACACACACACACAAGACTGGCTGCTAAGTTGGTGTTGTGGGCATGAATGACACTGGTAATAGAGGGATGTTGAGGAGTTCTGCTTTAGGACCTCTTATCTTTTTATGGCGCTTGGCTGCTTAGGATTTGAGTTACATGACTCAATCTTTGTTTGTTTTTTTGTTTGTTGTTTTTGTTTTTGTTTTTTCACCCTTTATATTCAAGCCCGCTCTTTCACTTAATAGTACTGTTTATTTTTCTTTGTCTCGTGGCAATTTCAGATACCGTAATGGACTGTCAAATTAAAAAGGAACTTGTTCATAGACACTTACGAAAAGAAGAAGTATGTCCTGGCAGGGAACACTTATAGATGACCATACAAACCATATAGTTTGGTTTTACCTGTCATAAGTCGAAGCCAAGTCAGCTCTGACACATTTGGTTATCTGTGTTGTCAAATGAAAGTAAAGTGGTAAGAATGAATGACTCCATAATGCTACCAAGCTTAACAGAGACTAGCAGTGTTGCTTATAGGTTGACTAGCCAGTCCTGTGTAGATGACCATATCAATTACACCACCTCAAAGCTAAAGGGAGCCGTTTTTTTTGGAACTAGAAGAGAAGGCCTGTTTTCTTTATATATGTAATTATTGCCTTGAAAAATGTTCAGGTGGGTTCCAGCTATGTAGAGGTTTATAGCTTCACTTTGAAGTTTATTTTCATAACCTTGCTCCTGTGCAGCGAAATTTAATTGCTGCATTTATTGGTGTGTTATCTAGATTTTACTCCTGATAATGCTGTAGTTATGCTTTTGAACACACACCCTGACCATTCTTGCTTCTACAAGTTTCCCCTTTCTCCTCTTTTCACACCTCTCCTCTCCATGTGATTGTTTCAAAACCTTTTTTCTGTATGTTAGGAAATAAACATTTTCAATATGCGATTAAAAAAATATTGGTTATTTGGTATTTTGACACGTGCTGGTAAAAAAGCACTCACAAGGCGTTGGTTACTTCCTGAACCCCCCACTGTACAGGAGTGGATAGATATAGTAAATTACATTTATGTTATGGAAAAGAAGACTTTTTCCCTCCGTCTTCAGAAAAATAAGTTTGTTAAATTCTGGACCAAGTGGGTCAAATATGTGAGGCCCTTAAGGCCAGATTTTGTGGAGATATTGAATTAATTAGATTTTCATACACCCTCTCTCTCTACTCTCACACTCATTTTCCCTACCACGCATTGGGAACCTTCACACTCTCCCTACTACAAACTGGGAATCCTCATATCACCTGTCTCCCGTATAGAGTCTTATGTACACACTTTACCACTCCCAAATTATATGAAGTTCTTAAAGTTTGCCTTTGTATTTTTTTTTAATTGTAAGTTAAAAAAAAAACCCTGAACAGCATAGGAAAATTAAACTGTTATTGTTTTGATATAAATTTTGTAATATGTACTGCTGTGAAAACTAAAGAATTAAGAAAATATATATATCGGCTGGCCGTTAAAAATATGCCGAACGATAATATGAAAATTGACAACTATCTAAGCCGATGATCGGCCAGACTGATAATCGGTCAGTCCCTAGTGGATATATGTGATATGTACAGTTCAGTTCCCCAGTATAACAAATGGCACAACAGGCAGAAAGTACAATTATTGATGTACCAGTGCAAGCAAGTCCAGTTTGAGTTCAATTCAGTGCATACAGTACATTCAGGCCAGTATATGGGATCTTGTAGCAAGGGGGGCTAGCAAGGGATGTTAAGTGTTCTGACTCCTTGTAATCAAGTGGTTTTGATTAATATGGACCTGTAATGCCTTCCAAAAGGGAGAAGCTGGAAGAGGTAGTGGGTTGGGTGGGAGGTGTCACTGGTTATTTTAGCTGCCCAGTTGAAGGTGCACTTTATATAGTGTGTTGACTGGTCCACAGCTCTTTCCATTGTTTTTGGGGCATTTGGTAAGAGGCTGTTGTTGCTACACCAATGTACAGCCCAATTCACCTCTGGCGGTACTGAGTCTCATCATTGTTATTGATAAGTCCAATGATAGTAGTGTCATCTGCATACTAGAATATTTTGACTGAGCTGTGGTGAGATATAAATTCATTGGTGTAGCTGGAGAAAAGCAGAGGAGATAACACATAGCCTTGTGGTGCACCAATACTGAGGGTCAGAGGGTGTGATGTAGCATTGTTAACCTTGACAGATTGAATTCTGCTTCTAAGTCCAGTATCCAGTAACACAGAGCTGGGTTGATGTTCATGTCTTGAAGCCTGGTGACTGGTGAAGAGTGTGAGAGGATTAATGGTGTTGAAAGGACTGCTGAAGGCTCGGCTCAGGGTGGAGTATGCCTACTACAAAATGGTGGACAATCTGGAGGCTTTCAGCCTTAAATGAGCAATCGGAGTATTGTGCTCAGTGGGGGATGATGAAGAACTGGGGTCTCATTTATAAAACAGTGCGTAGGATCCTTACTAAAAGTGTACGTGCGCACAAAATCTGAAAATGGCGTGTGCCAAATTTTTTTTTTTTTTAAATTGGACTTAAATGTGTGAGAGGCATCATTATACAATCTGGCTTCAATTTGACACTTCACCATCTGCGTTTACATACAGGTGCACACATTCTCCTGTAAAGCTTGTTTTGATAGATCACAGATTTTACATGGGAAGTGGCATACACCTCTTTTAGGCTCCGTTTGTGCATATGCAATGTTATAAATGAGACCCCTGGTCTTCTTTTTCTAACTGGTGTAATGAGGGAAAGTCCTGGCTGTATTGTTGGCTTATGTTTTCACTTGCACTTAAGTAGTTGATGTCCTATTGTCCCTATACCTATTGTAGTGCTTAGTAAAGGGCTTTGTAAAACTAAATTTCTCTCTCTTGCTTTCTTTCTGCCCCCCCCCCCAAACATAAGATTTCTGGGCCATGACTTAAACCCCATAGCTACACTATCTCTTTCTCTGTCTCTCTCTCTCCCTCTGTCGGTCTCAATCAGTCTCTCTCTCTCTTTCGCTCTCTCTCCTTCTGCACTGGTAACATCCGATTTCTAGGCCATATCTAAAACCCTGTAACTCCACTCTGTCCTGTTCTGCCTCTCTCTATCTATTCATCTATCTATCCCTCTCTTTGTTTCTCTCTCTTTCTCTCTCTCTCTTTCTGTCAGTGACATCAGATTTATTAGGCCATATCTTAAACCCCATTGTTCGGTGATGACAGTCCAACATTTAGCCTGGCTGACACGTCCAGTTAGCTGTGAGCCAAAAGTTTACCTGACACAGGGTGGCCTACTTACCCCCCACCCACCCATTCCCCGCCACCACTCAGCCTACCCACCCCCATCCCTGTCCCCTATCTCACTGTCCCCATACATCCTATTTGAGTGATTTAGGAGGGAATCAATCATTTGAAGTGGCCTACGTGTTGTGTTACAGAGACCCTTCCTGCCGTCTCTCCCTCTGTCTCCGGGCAAACAGGCCAGGGCGTTGGGGGGAGTGGATGCTCCCGGGGAATGTGGGCTGCGTGTGTGTGTTTGGGGGGGGGGGTGAGAGGTGGAATCCTGCAGTGAGATATATAATAAGGAATCCAAACTGACGCAGGTTTGAGGTCTGGTGGCCGTGGAGTCGAATGCCCCCAGGGTCTTAAGCTTTCCCTCTGTCCCTCTGTCTGTGTGTCCGTCTGTTTGCCTGACTGACTGACTTCCTGTCTGTTTGTCCTGTCCATCCATCTGTTTGTCTGTCTCTCCGTCAGCCTTTATCTGACTCTGTCTGTCTTTAACCCCCACCACTACCATACCTTCATCTCCTGCATGGGGGGAGTTGTTTATGGAAAAGGAGGGTATGAGGAGGTGTGGCTTAGTGATGAGGAGGCAGGGTTTAAGGAGGAAGGGGTGGGGCTGCTCTGCTACGTGAGGGCTTATTAGCGGGAATCAGAGGCGCTGACTTTGTCGTGGTAGGAAAAACAAGCAAGCGAGCAGCGAAAACTTTACATTGGGGGATACAAGTGTCCTCAGAGTAGTTTTTTCTTCCTTTTTTACTCAGGATTGTTGTCATTTTTGATATGCATTACATTTTCCTCCACTTTCAAATGCTTCGTTTGCATGTCCTGCTCTATGTTAAGAACTTTGTCATTTATATTATGTACAACCTTAACCGTCAACAGACTCGAACCGTGGACAATATTGTATCAGGAAGGCTTGAGCAGTGAAGGCATCAGATGTCACATTCAGTGGACACGGTTTTTTGTGGGGTCCAACTTCCATAGAGGGTACAACAGGTGCTGTGTTTGTTAAAATGAATGAATGGTTACCTCATGCCCGTCTGTCCTGGAAGATGAGTGACTTTTTTTGTGGTTCGGTGTAATTAAAAGTTTCCAGAGTTAAAGTTTCCATTTCTGGTGTCGGTCGTTGTATAACCAAAGTGAGAGCTGTGTCCACATTCTTGGCACAAAGTCAAACACATTTTTAGTGGGTGCTGCCCCGTTAAGAAGATATTAAGGATTACAAAATTGGAATATTAAGGGTATGTCTGCCTTGATTGACAGGACTGTCAATCTGTCTGTCACTGAGGTCCCACCCCAGCTCCACCCACATGCCATCCTGTTTACCAGTTTTGGATTTTCTGACAAGATGGCGGCGAGCATAAAACGGAACTTTAGACTTTAAAATGCCCCTTCAGGAAACAATACATTTCGTCGCAGTCACCAGGTCTAATTTTTCATGTGGTCTGTGGTTTACACAGTATTCACACGAGTGCATTGCCCAGATAGGAAAAGCATTAACAGCAATATTGTATGGTGACAAACAGTGTAGGACTACTTAATACTATCTATGCAGTCTGTAACTATTCACCCATCTTTTGGAGTCAGACATTTTCATTAGCCCCTCAGGATTTCTTTGTCACGTCCATACCAATCACATTTCTTCATCTTACACTTCCTGTTTTTATCATTTTTGTGGGCAGGTGGAGTAAAGGTTAAAATCAAAACCACACCTAGTCTGATTTTTTTCCCCACTATCAGAGTTTAAAGCACATACAAGTTCTAACATAATATGCCTAGTGCTCCATGTATTGAGCTGAAACTTACCTTAACCAAGCAATCAGAATCATGTTTATTGGCCATGTAGGTTTGCACATACATGGAATTTGACTTTGGTTTTGTGGCTCTCTCAGTATACTTAACATAGAATAACAACATGACAACACAACAATTTTCAGATATATACACAAGGATTGACTATAAACAGGTGAAATAAGAGGTGATAAAGTGCAATGGTGCAGAGAATATATCAGAGATGCTGAAATAGATGTTAGCAGGCTACTTACATACATGCCTGAGGTATTTGGACATGGCAGAGCGTACCAGTATACATACAATGTACAGTACAGTATATACAAAATGGTTGGATTTATTTGACAGTGTGAAGCATTCATGTGAATGACACCCAACGGAAAGAAACTGTTTTTATATCTGGTTGTTATTCGGTACAGTGCTCTGTAGCGCCTACCAGAGGGGAGGAGTTGGAACAAGTTGTGACCAGGGTGTGATGGGACTACAGTGATGTTGCCTGCCCGTTTCCTGACTCTGAAGGTGTGTAAGCCCTGAATAGAGGACAGGCTGGCACCAATGATTTTCTATGCAGACTTAACTGTCCATTGTAGTCTTTCCCTGTCCTGTTTGGTGGCCGATCCAAACCAGACAGTGATGGATGTGCAGAGGACAGACTGGATTATTGTCATGTAGAACTGAATCAGCATTTCCTGAGGCAGGTTGAACGTCTTGAACTGGTGGAGAAAGCACATCCTCTACTGGGCCTTTTTGATGATTGTGTCTATGTTGGATGTCCACCTCAGGTCTTGGGAGATTGTGGAACCCAGAACTCTGTAGGTTTTCACCACAGACACCATGTTGTTGAGCATGGTGGGGGGAGCAGTGTTAGGGGGCTCCTCCTGAAGTCCACTGTCATCTCCCCAGTTTTGAGTGTGTTCAGCTCCAGGTTGTTATGGCCACAGCAAAGGGCCAGCTGATCAACCTCCCTTCTATATGCAGACTCGTCACCATCCCGGGTAAGGCCAATGATGGTTGTGTCATCTGCAAACTTCAGGAGTGTAACAGACAGGTCACCTGATGTGCATTTATTTGTGTAGAGGGAGAAGAATAGAGGGGAGAGCACACATCCATGTGGGGTGCCAGTGCTGATTGTCCGGGTGCTGGATGTGATTTTCCCCAGCCTCATCAGCTGCCTCCTGTCTGTCAGAAAGTTTTTAATCCACTGGCAGAATATGAGAGTGGAAGGGGAGGAGAGGATTAGGAAGGTATTTATAGGAATGCCAGAAGTGGTGAGGTTGAGGTATAGTGCTGCTCCTGAAAGTCCCTAGATAAGTTTCAGTAAAAAGTGATTTTGACTATAATAAGTTAACTTGCTCATTGTTTAGGGCAGTTTCCTTTCTGTCTGCCTCTCATTAGATCACTTGGGTTTTGTTTTTGTTTTTCTTGTTTGTTGCCCCCCCCCCCCCCGGGGGGCAGCACAGTGGCACAGTGGTTAGCGCGGTCGCCTCAGAGCAACAAGGTCCTGGGTTTGAGCCCTGGGCTCGTCCAACCTTGGGTGTAATTTTCTGTGTGGAGTTTGCATGTTCTCCCTGTGTCTGCGTGGGTTTCCTCCAGGTGCTCCGGTTTCCTCCCACAGTCCAAAGACATGTAGGTCAGGTGAATCGGCCATACTAAATTGTCCCTCGGTGTGAATGTGTATGTGTGTGTGTGTGTCAGCCCTGCGATGGCCTGGCGGCCTGTCCGGGGTGTCTCCCCGAGCTAATGTCTCCCCGCCTCCTCCGATACATGTGGAGTCTCCAGCTGCTTCTTTTCACCTGACAGGAATTTTGCCAGGGGGATGTACCACGTAGGAGGATCAGTTTCCCCTCCCCCCAGAACAGGTGCCCCAACCGACCAGTGGAGGCGCTAGTGCAGCAATCGGGACACATACCTACATCCAGCTTCCCAGCTGCAGACGCTGCCAATTGTGTCTGTAGGGATGCTGACCAAGCCAGAGATAACACGGGGATTCGAACCGGTGACCCCCATGTTGGTAGGCAACAGAATAGACCACCACACCACACGGATGCCCCCTCACTAGATCATTTATTTTGGATTTTTTTAAAGTTTTATTTTATTGTTTAGGTCCTTCTTTAAAACTTAAATCATTATCAGACCCGATGACCTGCTTATGCAAAAGTAAACTAAAACAAAATAAGATAAAATGGAAAAAAGAAGTACTGGAGTAAAAGTGAAAATGGCGACACAAAAGAGCAGAGAATAAATCCTGACTGTTCAGTCTACAGGGAGTGAGAATGTGCCTGTAAATTTGCGTTTGCATAGATGGTTTTGGCTCTTAGCTGTTTAAATGGTTGATTAAGGCCTGTGCAGCTTGCACAGCGACCCCTGACACCCGCAACATCTGTTTTGTTTGTGTGGGCTGAAAAGCATTTGCTCTCACACAGCGCAATATGTGCCTTCATAGCAAGGTGACATTAGCTCAGAGAGCAGCATGCCTGCCACCGACTGAAGGGAGGCTGTGGATGTCATGCTTTATACTGTAGCCTCACTGAACCATGGCAACACAATTTGGCCTCGTATCCAAAATATATGACATATCGAGGAAATGAGAAGGTTTTCTTTTTGCAAGTGTATTGAACACTGGTTCACTCACTTTTTGGTTTCAGATGCGCGAGTGTAGGATAGAACCATGATAAATACATGAAGGGGGATTTCTATAACGCTACAAGTACAGCTGTCTGCTAAAAAGTTAGCGTTAGCATGCGTTAATGCGTTTTTTTGTTTTGAATGTTAAGCCTCCTTTTTCAGCCCGCGTTGGCATACCTAGACTTACAGATGGTGACCGGTGCTAATAATAGTCACTTAACTGGGACATGACTTTCTGACGTGCACATATGTTAAGTTCCTGCTTTCCCCTCTCTCTCTCTCTCTTCCCCCTCTCTCTCTCTCTCTCTCTCTCCCTCTCTCATGTTGTTGGTTTGCATCTCAACGTAGCTCTGCTGGATGAGTCCACCTTGCTCTTGGTGCGCTTTGATGGACAGCCCGCTCAGGCGGCGCACCCACAATGAATCGTTCTCTTTATCAACTCGGCACGTCGACGGAAGGAAGGAGGAAAATGAGAGAGACCAACCGACCATGACCGTCGCCAAAGAAGTCACCAGATTATGCATTTGCCCATGTACATACACACATCCATGTACATGTGCATGTAAACATACTAACATTCATTTACAGTCGTGAAGGCTTCAATCTCATGTTGTACTGTAGCTGCCATTGGAAATTTAAATCCTTGTACACTAAACTCATTAGTAATGGCAACATAGAGGATTGGTCCAGTGTCACTCAATTTCAATTTTTTTTATTTCTGTGACCGTTGAACGATATTGCTTGACATGAATTGCAACATCTAAACATCACTAGATAATTCATGTAATATCTGGTTAATAAATTGTAAACAATTTGTGTTTTAAAATCTAATTTAGAAGTACACAATGAAGTTCATTATACATTCTCTCTATCGCTCTCTCTCTCTCTCTCCCTCTCTCTCACACACACACACACACACACACACAGACCCATTGGGATGTTCCAAGAAACAAGAAACCAATTAAGGTGCTTAAGCTTCTTGACCCTTGCCTGCTGCCATACCAGCAAGACGAGGCTGCCCTAACTGAGAGGGCTACTTCAACAAGGCAGCAGGTCTACCCTGCCATGCCCTCTGTGCGGTCCAACAACGAAGGACTCATTGGGAGCTATTTTAAGATGCTAAGCGAGCCAAGATAACGATATAAGATAATACAGTCCTGATGAGGAAATTGTATTGTGCCACTGCGAACAGACTCAAAACAGTGAAACAACAGAGACTTGCACAAGGGGGAAGAACCAGAAACATTACAGGAACACAGCTAGTAGAGTACAGTAAAGGATGCCAGTGGCACTTGCAGAAAATATTTAGTGGGGGGGGGGGGGAATTTCAGGGTACACAAGTCAATACAAAGGTAAAGATACTGTATTACAATGTTTAACAAATTGCATACTGTTTAATTCCTTGGCTGATTTCATGTGGATATAAGATTGATATTCACACGAGATCAGCCAAGGAATAATTAATTAGCCTATCAAATTTCAATTTGAATGCATCATCACCAATAAATCAAGGGTGTAGGTTGCTTAAACATAAATATTAATTATTAGCTGATAAAGTTTTCATTTACGTCTAACACATTATTTATAAGTAACTTCCATTCTTTGAATCATAGCCTCAAACAGAAATGTCAAGATTCAAGATGGCCAAAAATTCTTCAAGTGGCTATAACTCCTGGTGTCTGTATTCTCTAGAATAAAACAATAAAACAGCCCACATCAGATTTCATACTCAATTTCTTTATTATTTTTATCATTTCAGTGATTTGTACAACTTAATAATAGCTAATGTGGCATTCCGTTCTCATAGTTTTATCTCAAAAGAAAAATAGATTAGAATGACTGGCATGTCGGGGGGGGGGGGGTCAGTGGGATTGCCAGAAATGTTAGCATGGTGGCCACGGCCCCCTCTTGGGTGCGCCATTGAAGGACGCACATTAAAAGTAATATCCTCTGTATCTAAAAGCTTTGTTAAAGATCCTTCAAACATAAGAGGATCTTGGTAAATTCACGGTTTATAAACCCCCTCATGAGGGAATTCTGGGAATGATTTGGGGGGTTCCACTTTATTAAAATAACCTGTAATGCTTACGTAACGCCCTTTCTTGTCTTTACTGGCTTGAAGTATGTGTTCAGTCACACGTCCGTGAGACTTGGTGCAGGTGCATGAGTGAAAACTGGAACACGATAAGGAGATCTTCACACGCTGCCCTTTGAAAAGATGTGGGGTAATTCCGAAGGTAGATCCGTTTCACAATAACAAGCATTTCCATCGCACCCCCCCCCCCAAAATAAAAACGCACCATAAGAAACATCCCTCAGTACTAAACCCATCCAGGATGAAGACGTCGTCTTACACAGCTTTCACCAATCATGTTGTAGTGCAGCATTTTCCAACCCAGTCCTCAAGTACCCCTTGTGCTTGTCTGGTTTTATTTCTTTGCAAAGCACTTTGTAACATTGTTTTAGAAAAGTGCTATATAGATCAAGTTATTATTATCATTGTTATTGTAGTGCAGATTTTCATTGTAACACTGCATAGGTAGACCTGCTCGTACTTATTCAACCATTCAGCACTTTATTTTGTCAAATTTGACCCACCTGACATAATTAACTGTTATAAAATGATTGATTGTGTAAGTACAAGCAGGCCTATCTATTCAGGATTACAAAAAACAAAAACAATTTGCAGGACGGGGTACAAAAAGACCGGTTTGGGAAACCCTGCATTTGTGTACGATAAAAAATGGCTCAGTGGGTTTATCTGGGCTGTTTCTTTGCAACAGTAGAAGGCAGAGCTGTGTGTACCTACAGTCAGGACATACAGAGCAACAGTCAGTCAAGCCTTCCCAACTTCAACATGATAATGGTTGCATTTTCATCCATCAATGACTGCTGTTCCCACTGAGTGAAAAGCAGCTTTATCACGGGGCCGTGCCTATAGTCCCCAGGTCCTATAGGACCCTTTCGAAAAAAAAGGGTCCCATATTCCCCGTTTTCCCCTAAAAAGGTCCTATAATCCCCGTTGCAATAGACACCGGGGAACATAGAACCCTCTTTTGGAAAAAGGGTCCTATATTCCCCGCTGTTTCCAGGGGAACATAGGACCTTTTTCCAAATAAAGGGTCCTATATTCCCCGCTATTGCCAATCGAGGAACAAACCGGGGAACTTAGAACCCTTTTTGCAAATTATTTCCTTAACGGGTCCAAAATAATAAAAACTGGGGTCATGGCTGAGATGTAGGCTACGACAATCTATTCCTCCGCTGATTAAATTAGGCCGTATTACCATTGTTGGCTGTTGTATATTGCAGGCCACCTTGAGTGCGTATCCAAATTCGGCCTAGAGGAGGCTGTAATTTGCTTTATTGTTATTTCTTACCAATATTTACTGCAGTAGGCCTAGTTAGTTGGCTCTCCGGCTCAGCATGGACAGTCGGCATTCAACGCAAGTTTGTCTTGCAGTAGGCCCGCCTACCAGTATAAACTAGCCATTTCCACCTTCGCTCAAAGTTCAATTTGCACAGCACTGGACACTTCAGCCACTTTCTTGTTACTTTGCAGTTCGTTTTCCATATTAAATCACTTGGCAGACTTTCTTTCAAAAAGCTTTAATGATGAACTTTTTAGGCAGAGAACTTAGACCAGGACTTGGGAATTTAGGACGAGCACAAAGTATCCATCAACGGGGGCCGCCTACCTTACACAATAGGCTAATTGCCTAATAATAATAATATGTGCTTCTCAAAAAACTAAAGGCTTGTGGAGGTGCTAAACCAAAAACATGAATCAAAGACGAACATCAAAGGATGTAAGGTAACACTCACCAAATGGTAAAAAAATAACAGAGGCAGTCCTCTATTTCACCATTTTATTGTTTGGCATCAGTCATTAAGGTTTCTGAAGAAGACCACCCGGCCAAGTTATTGACTGATGCCAAACAATGAAATGGTAAAATAGAGAATTGTGTCTTTTTTTTTCATTTGATGAGTGCTACCTTACATCCTTTGATGTTCTTCTTTAATAATAATAATAATAATAATAATAATAATAGCCTAATTATAAAAGAGGCCTAATAACAAATAACAATTACAGGCATAATACTATCAATAGTAACACTGATAATAGGCTATTAATAACAAAATGCTTCTAGTAAAAGCTTGGCTGAAAAAGGGTTGGTCTATGGCAGAAGCCCCCCAGAAAAGGCATGGTCTAAAACAAAAATCTCCAAGGCCTAACTAGCCTAACGTTAAGGCTTTTTTCTTCTTCAAAAAAGCAAAATGAGTAGTCCTAGCCCATTAGGCTACTCAACAAAGAGGGGCTAAAACCTCTACTCAGCCTATCTGAAAATGTGATGGCTTACAGCCCTCCAATATGATTCCAAATCTCTGTGACCAGCATCCAGTTGACCCTTGAGCCGCAGGAGACGGGCCTGCAACCTCCTCCACTTGGGCTTCCGCCTTGGGGGAGCATCTCCTCGCTCCGCCATCTCCAGCCTTTCCTCTGCCAGGGTTTGCTGGTCCTTAATGTGGCGCAGAAACATCCAAAGGGATGGGTGGCGCACTTGGACCGCATCATTTAGAGTGCGATGATAAGCTACAAAAACAAAAACAAGAGGTTAATCATGTAAACTGTTAAAGAAATGTGAATATGCTGAACATGTTGACAGTGGCTTGATAAACATGAATGCATAATACAGCTTTAGGAGTGTAGGCCTTTGTGTGATGTAGACCTCCAAAAATTATGCTGGATTGTGTTAAACTGATTTTTAAAATGAAAGCTAAACACATAGCCTATGGTGAATTCCACAGCTAATTGATGGAAACAATGTAGATTCATCAAGCTTTAAGAGTATCCAAAGCAATGGCTGACTGTGAGTCCTACACCGATGCTATATTATTTTTTTAAATAATGATACAAATAATCGACTAAAAACAGTATAGCCTAATTTACACAACCATAATCATACAATTGGCCTACGTTATCATAGCCTGCACGCTTCTGTGGTGTCGCATGAAAATGTTAAGCGTGTTATGGGCCACACATCAAAAATAAAGTCTGTTCGCTGATTATTCAATAAATCAGAAAATAAGTCTTAGTCACTTACACTCAACGTGGTTGTTGGTCCTTTGCTCCATGTTGCGTGCATAGACGTTCCACATTGGATGTGGGAAGAGGGCTCCATCGTGGACGTATGTGTTCCCGACATACTGCAGGAAGTCATGCAGCTCTGGATGGTCCCGCTGGACGCGCCTCGTGTCTGGGTGGTGAACGAGCAGGGCGAAGTTGCCTTGAACTGTGTCCAGTGGTAGGTGGCCGAGTGCCATCACCTTGCGGATGACTGCTGCCAACTGAAGGTCATCCCGGAATGCAGTAGTCAGTCCAAGTCTTTGCACCCTCTTCCACAGGGCTTGACTGAAATGGAAGTAGCATCCACTCACTTGTGCCCTTGGAAGTTCTGTTTCCAGCGCATTGATAAGCGCCTGTTCAAAGTCGCATATGACCTTTTGAGGTGCCCAGTGGTGCTGCGTAATCCTCCTGGTTTCCCGTTTGATGCAATCGAGCCCCTGCCGGTAGTGCCCAATTGTGCGCTGGCCCATCAGCGCATGCACAAGAGGGATAACGAAGCCATGCATGTTTCCAAGTACTGTAAAAACTTGGCTGAAGGGGCGGGGGCACGTTCTGAACGTTGCATCCATATATATGGTTCCACAGCCTCGCAGCTTCCTGATGTTTCCCTCTGTGGCAAACACAGCGATAGCCCACTCGTTGTCTTGGTGCAGGAGGAACTGTTCCCTGTCCCATGTTTCAGCCCATGCACCTTCGATGACGACATCCTCAAGTGTAGCTGGAATCGGGGGCGTGACTGCTGCGCGTGCTCTGGCCATAACAGTCCTTACAGACTGGAATCCTTGTGGTGGTGGTCTGTCGCCGCCACCTTGGATTTGACGTTGCCGATGCTGCAGGACCCTTTGCGCATTATAGATCCTTCTGATTGGGACTGTTGGCTCCCTCGCAACTTCTGCAATCACCCCCTGTCGGAATTCTGCACGGTGCACCATTTCTCCGTCAGGGGGATGCACGTGTTCCCCAACATCGTGCACAATAATGTTAGCATCCACGTCCTCCACTTCAAATCTATTTGTGATCAGTGGCACTCTACAGTTCCACCTCCAGCACCTCCATCTAATGGTGTCTTGATTGGTGCGGTGCTTCTGATATCTGAAGTTCTCATGTACCAACACTTTGCCCCCTCGATCACCATCCATAACTATCGCCATTGTTTGTCTTCTTGTAGGCTAGTAAGCACATGACAGTGAGTCCACGAGTTATCACCGATAACAACCGATTGTTGCAAATTGTTGCAAGTTGGCAGGCGGTTTAGACATTGGTGAATTTTGATCATGTGGTTTAGAACGCCAGGAAACTTGCGTGCAGATGACCACACATCCACGACAAGTTTTAAATATTTCCAAACTCGAAATCATGTGTGCATTTGGCTATTTATAAATTATTTTTCGAGCAATATGTGTTTTGTGATTCAGCTTTAGCGTTGTTGATTAGCCTTTCATTCATATTTTGTCAAAAAGGCGTATTCATTAGCTTAGGCCTATGTCCCGTTATTTCTGTAGCATACAGCATCTTAGAATCTTAAGAGACCAGGCAGATATTGTTATTATTTTATTGTTATTACCATGCTATATTAGCCTACTTTATAATTATAAATATTTCAATTATCCAATTTTTAGCATTTCTAATATAAGGCTATATTGTTATTATTATTATTATCATCATCATCATCATTATTATTATTATTATTAGGCTATTATTATTATTATTATCATTACAATTATGATGCTTAAAGGGCCTTACTGAGCAGATGGTTTCTATCTAATATCTGTCAGATGCTTTTCCCAATAAGCTGGTGTGGTCATGATGGGAACGACGGCTTTCTAGCGAACATAGAAGAAGTGGGTCGGAATTGGCCTATTGTCGATATCAGCTAGCTTTCGCAGGAGTTTATCCCTGGTACAATGCACTAGACTGCTGGGAGATGGACTGCTGAGGACGGAACATAACACCGATCCTCAGCTCCCAGCACTTCTCGCACAATGTGCTACTCATACGCTGAGTTGGCGGCACCCGGGATCGAACTCCCGACCTTGCGATCCATAGGCGAGAGCTCTACCGACTGAGCTACGCCCGGGTACAATTGCCCAAGGAGCATAGGCTTACTATATTACATTCAGACACAGACGAGCCAGCTCACCTACTCGGCGAGGCGCATTTTCCTCGATAAGTGACACATTTCACGCATAAATATCAGAGAACTACCGGGGTGGGTTATGCGCCCAAATATAGGCTATAGCCTAATAAGTTGAAATTGGTTTAGTGTCGAAAGTTTCCACATACTTTAGCCAACCTGGACTTTGTGAATTCGTTTTTGTGATATAAAAATAGAAATCGTATGATTCATTGTCTTCTTAATAATCTGCCCTAAATAATGCATTATTGAAAATGCACTTTTTGCGCCAAACAGCGTCAAACCTGCTGAGCGGGGAACATAGGATCTTTCTTTACAAAAAGGGTCCTATGTTCCCCGGGTGCCCTAGGGGAACATAGGACCCTTTTTATAAAGAAAGGTCCTATGTTCCCCTGCACATACAAAACGGGGAACATAGGACCCTTTTGGGGAAAAGTGGGGAATATAGGGCCCTCTGTATACAAAAAGGTCCGATATTCCCCGGTCT
Source organism: Lampris incognitus (assembly GCF_029633865.1). Classification (NCBI taxonomy): domain Eukaryota; kingdom Metazoa; phylum Chordata; class Actinopteri; order Lampriformes; family Lampridae; genus Lampris; species Lampris incognitus. The sequence continues at coordinate 105,503,233 of NC_079211.1, forward strand.
CATACAAAGCGGGGAACATAGGACCCGGGGACTATAGGACCCGGGGACTATAGGGAGGACCCCGCTTTGGGGCGGGGGGGGGGAGGAACGCTTCAAATCTATCCTCTTAAAAGTTGTTTATATCATGGAAAAAATATATATTATGCATCGATATAATATAGAGTTTACATATGCCACAGATTAGCCTATAATGTATGCTGAACTGAGAGCGTGCGACTGAGAGGTGGGTGAAGTGATGATGTCACCCTGTTCATTTCAGTAATGGGATTTGATGGTGGTGCAGTACCAGCTCCGATCGGCAGAGGGCTCTCCGAACCTCTCGAGGCTCAGGGGGCTGAGAGAGGGAGAGAGAGAGAGAGAGAGAGAAAACAAGTGATGGGTGATATGGGTTTATTGGTTGAAACATTAGAGTGGGTTGATCAAATAGAAGACTCAGAGAAGTTTTACCAGTTGGATGTTGAGGCAGTTACATTACAAGAGAGGACGTATAGAAAGTGAGAGAAAGACCAGAGAATGAAAGGAAAACAGCATAGCAGGTCTAAATACTAAATGAAATTTACCAGACTAAGTATTGTTGGAAGTATGGAAACTGTGATTCGCTCTGTAAAGATGTGGTCAGTTTCCTACAGCAGGTATTCAAGTCACCTGTGGTGAAAGATAAAATCAGAGGTCAACCAAACTCAACCCCTACATTGGCCCTACCTGATGAATGGCCCGTCATGATGTCGGCCATCATGGTGCACAGTGGCTGCTGACATCAGAGTGCTCCGGTTGTTTTAATTGCTTGGTTGTTTGCAGACACACACCGACCTGACACACCTCACACCCCCCGTCCACTGGGAATAGTGTGGGAGTGGTGGCATGGTACGACACTTCCCCTTGCTGATGTCTTGTTCTCCTGTCAGAGCCGTCCGTCAGCAGGAACCCCCCGCCCCGGGGAGAGCAGGGCGATGTAATTGTAACCACATCCAATTAAATTTCCCATCCAACCCCTATTAATCAGACCAGTGATCAGGGAGGCGATACTGCAACTTTGTTGCATCTCGTACCTTTTGGGAGGAGTCACGCCACCTTGCCCAGACATGGAAGATCCCAGTGAGAGGATAATTCTGGCCATTTCTCTCTCTCTGAATGGTCAGGGCTCTACATGGGCTGGCAGATTCTCACCTGCCTCCAGTCAAGCGCTGGTACTATTTGCCGACTGTTTCTGGTTTTGTCTTCTGTACCAGCGGCTGTGGCAGGTAACCGGCCGTACTGTTGTGCTGTGGAAGTCTAGTTGGATGATAACGGTGTGAAAGTGGACGGTGAAAGGTGAGACTTCTCAGTCACTGTGGTCTTCAGTATGAGTTTCTTGTCCTGTCAGAATATAAACAATAAGTCAGAAGTGTTCAGATGTGCTGTGTTTTACATGTCTTTCTCCTCTGTTCTGTATCTTATGCTCTGGATGTGGAAAAGAGAAGAAAATCAACTGTTTGTGTTCTCCCTGTCTGTCTGTCTGTTTTTCTGTCTGCCTGCCTGCCTGTCTGTCAATCACTCTATCTGTGTGTGTGTCTGTCTGTCTTTTTGTCTGTCTCTGTCCGTGTTGCTCTCTCTGTCTTTCTGTCTGTCTGTTTGTCTCTGTCTGTGTCTGTCTGTTTTTCCTATCTGCCTGTGTCTCTTTGTCTGTCTCTCTGTC